>NW_026624032.1:47036-112362 GCF_030028575.1 Malurus melanocephalus
TTTTTTTTTTTTTTTTTTTTTTTTTTTTTTTTTTTTTTTTTTTTTTTTTTTTTTTTTTTAAAAAAAGACACACTTGGAGAAATAATAAGTGCTATTATTTGGCCTTTGTGGATGACAATTGCAATAGTGATTTGGAGTAAGTCAGACTTACTCTGTTGCACTATAAGGCACCCATCAAGCACCATTTTCAGGGAATTTCCGTGGAAGTACAATAATCTTAACTTGTCAGTCCTACATAAATAAACATGTTTACACTGCTATGTAGATATGTACAAGGATTTACCTTCGACATAGCACAAATCTCAGCCAGCCTTGTTTGTGCTGTATGAGGTGCTCTGAGTGAGTCTGCTGCCGAGGGCCCTGGAGAGCAGMTTTGGCACTTATTCCACACTCATCATATCCTTCTCCGGAGGGGATGAGGAGGTGACAAAGCAAACTGTGGTGACAGCTGGGGGGTGGCAAGAGGAAGTTGTGAGGATTAGAGATGTGAGGGAAGGAGTTAGTGGCAAAGGCAGTAACAGGGAGTGAAACTGAACGCTTTTCTTCCTTCACATCTCCCGAGCTGAAGGAAACAGCCAAGAGGTCAAATAATCAGGGAATCAAAGATGCGTGTATCACAGCACTAGAGGTGCACATACAGACTACAGATGAGATCACTGGAGAYTAAAACTTCATTCTGGTTAAGTAAAGCCTAAGCATTTGAAGGTTATCATGTTTCAAGAATTTCACTGCTTATTTTCCTGTAACTTGGCAGTAAATCCTCTGGTTTCTGAAAATGTATCTGATAACCTGGATTGCCTTTGCAGAMGGCATGGGTGACTTGTAGACCGAGTACCAAATTTTCATTTGGGGATGAATTTTAGCTGCAATGTTTTCTCTGTTGCAGAGTGAATATTTTTTTAGGGAATTGTGTGAGTCAGTTTTCAAAGCATCATTATTATCACATCACAGGAAATATGGAAGGCACATTCTGTTTTAATTTGGTCAAAAATTCCAAGTAGTACCAAAATTCAAATGAAAACAAAATATACTTTGGTTGATGAGTGCATTTTCTTTAGAAAAACTGAATCAATTTTCTTCTTAAAGAACAGTAAATATAAAATATAATTACCTTACTGAACAAAACAGTTTTCAGAGGGGRAAAAAAGGGTGTGTTTTTGACATGACATGTTGACATTTCTATCTTAGAACCCAGAACACTGCATTTCTGAAACTTCTCTCCTTATGAAATGTTAATCAGTAAGACTCTGTACAAGATCACGGAAATTCACACTGAATGCTGTAGTTTAAGACCATTTTTCATAATGTTCTATTTCCTTTTGGGTACATGCAGCTAATACTCACCTATAATTTACTATGTCATTGGTAAAAATGTAGATTAATTTACTGAATCCCAATATTTGAGTCTGGGAAAAAAACCCCAACCCCAAACCCGAAAGCCTTTGAAATTTGTTTTTCTGACTTTATATAATTATACTGTGCATTTGTTTCAGGAAACACTGAATAAATTGTTGCCTATAATTGAAGACTGCCAAGTACAACTAGCATAATACAGTAAAAGAGAACAAAAGAAGAAAAGCCAGCAAACAGAAGTAATAATAGAATAAGATGGTGACAATRAAAAGCTATGGAATTATATAATAGTCAATATAGATAAATATATGCTCTATTCAATCTCACATTGACTCTAGTTATATGTAAAATACACAATACAGTTGTAATAGAAAGAAAATTACCTTTATTTTGGGAGAAAAATACCAATTAAATACTTAAAGCAATAGGAAAATATCTAGTTTGAGGATTTTTACTATTTGATTATTTTACTCAGTTCTAAGTAACAGAATTTTTCCATTTATCTCAGTGTGCATGGGATCAAATGTACTAGGAAGCTACTTCTGTGTTTCAGGTAACATATTAACGAGTAATTTATAATTATATTTTACCCTTGGTCATGTGATACTTTAAAAATGACAGGTTGGGATTCACCCACAAAGATTTTTTGTTTCTTTTTAATTTTTTTCATCCATCTGCTTTTTTATTTCTTCCTTCTGCTGTGTTTTCAAAAAAGTATATCTCCTAATTTTCAAGTACAAATAAAGCTGAGATTAGCCACCTAATCTAGGAGACTACCATGTACAGACAGCTCTCAGCTTTGGTCTATGTGCTGTTTTTGAAAAGATGAAATCCTGAGAAATAAGAAGTAAAAGATAACTTACAGAAGGGGAGTAACAGATTGGTCACAGACATGTGTCTTATAGATGAGAAGCGGGTAGTGATTTGAATTTCTCTGCTAATCAGACTCAAATTAGAGTCAAGGGACCAAACTGAGAAGAGTTTGCTCAGCATTCCCTTAAAGTCAAGACAGGGGTTTATCCTTTCTTTCATTAAACACGAGATGTAAATTCACATGTTTTTTTCTGGTTTAAGCTCCAGACTATTACACCTACACCAAAAAAACCCAAAGCAACCAAACCAAAAAACAAGCAGAGATGTCACTTTTCATTCACAGGTGGTTTTTTATATGTATGAAAGGTTTGTGGATGTGTAAATTGCCATAGCTAAATTAAGCAATGAATCTCTAAGATTTTTATTCATATAATTCTTTAGACATAACAAAATCTACCAGAACAGTTYAAAGCTGTTATTTATCTGAACACGTGTTTCTATCTTTATCTGGATAATCTCCATGACAATGTCCCTTATAGTGTTTACTGCTTGCTTTGTAAGAGAGAAGTGTTAAATGGGGAGCAAACTGAATCAAAACTTATTAAAATAAAATCTACAGAGAAATAACATCAGATATTAAGTGTTGGGGTAAGAGCAACTCAACTCTCTCACTACCATCCATCTATTTTGGACCTGTAGTGGATAGATTGACAAGAGGTCACGATTAAGTTTCTGTTGGGCTTGAGGAAAAAGTATCTTTTAAAAGCCATAGCACCAACACTGAGATACTCAAGTGGCATTTAGGCAGTGCTGCAGAGTTTTGGTTTTTTTTTATTAAAGCCTTGATATTTGTTGGCTATCCTAATGTGCCATATTGGAAGTGGACTGAAAGCTGAGKAAGTAATTCAAGAGGAGAGAAAGGTAAATATCTCAAAAGACAGATTTCTCAAAGTCCTGGCACAATAATTTTAAGAGTGGTAAAGTTGAGTCTGAATTACAATTCCAGATGGTGAGAGTGTAAAGAAGAAAGATATGTTGAAAGCAAAGATCYATGTAGGCAAAGAAAAAAACCCACAGTGTGCAATTTTCTCAAAGTTTTCAAGTGGGATAGTAAAACTGTGTAGTTCATAGGGGAAGAAAGGGTGAAATCTGCAAGGAACTATAGAATAAGAGCTGTTGAAGAAGGAACTGGAAATACTCTTAAAATTTGGATGGAAGAACAGGAAGAAGGAGGAGTTGGAATTAGAGGACTCTGGACAGTAAATTGTGCACTGAGCATAGATGAAGTAGCACAGAAAAGGTTTCAGAGGAACAAAGAAAGATTGAGGGCAAGAAGGCGAATAGGTGGAGGGCTACAAAACTCCTAAAACTACCCTTGACCCTGCAGACCGTCTTCAGGGTAGACACCTGTGTGTCTACTTGGGGAAATTAAGGGGTTTTTTTTGAGAGAACAAGAGCCTTACTAAGGTAACAATTAATTGGCAATGTTACAACATACAGGAGCTTGGTAAGCATTAATAAATAGCTTCAAATGAAAGGTTTGCAATGATCAGCATTAAAATACTGTAGCAGAAAATACCGTTAAATTTTAAATCAACWACTTGAGGTGTGTTGTTACTCTAAGAACAGTTAGTTCTGATCCATTTGTACAATCTGTGTGAGATACTCAGGCAAACTACCTGACTCTGTGTGCCTCACTGATCACAGAGAGGACAGGGAGAGTGCTGTAGTTGCAGGGRAAGGATCTTTGTTTTGGAAGGTGAACAAGTGATAGGGACAAGCAGTTGTGATACAGAGGAATAGAGCATAAAAAATAGCTTGCAGTGGGTTACTTTTTGTTTTGATCCTAATGCTCTAATACAGTTAAACCCAAGCTGATGGAAGGGTGTTGTCACAGAATGCTTTATATTCAACAAGTTCATTTCTAGTCTTTTTGACAAGTAGTTGCCACCATTACAAAAAAGAAAAAAAAGCAGCAAATTAACCTTTTTGCTCTTTAGGTCTGGCTGATTGGTGCAACTCCATAAAACTGAACAGTGCCTGAAATAAAACTCATGGAGCATATCCCATTACTCAAGAGTTCTTTCATATTCAGACTTACTCAGTAGAAAGGCCTTGCATAATGGATTTTCATTGCAGCAGCTCTGTGCTGGATATATCCTACATGTGAAGTATTTTTGCCCAGAAGTTAAAAAGAGCTATTTTTGCATGCAATAAAAACATTTTAAAATATCCATTTCCTCACCTTGTATGGGAGAAAAAAAGAAAAGGTTTTAAAAAAAGTTTTACTAAATTTATCAATCATCTTCCTTCAGTGRTTTTCTTTCAAACTTTAGCTTCAAAGTGCACTATTTCTTATTGCATCATTCCCTTTTGTTTTGTTAACTCTCACCTTAGGTAATGGATTTGCAACAGAAAAGTGTATTTGCAGTAAAAAGTCAAGTGTGTGAGGGAAACTACTTAGAGATTTCTTTTTCCCACAGTAAAGCATCATAGTATTTTCTCCATAAAGAGTGTTTCTAATGACAATTAAATWCAGGTTGCAAATTTATTCTTTTTATTACGGCACAATTACTAGAATGGTGAATTTTTGACAGATTTTCATGAGTGCAGGAATGAGATAATAATTTCCTTTTTGAATGTGCAAGACTGTGAATAGGGGATTAAAAAAAAGTATTATTAATTTATTGAAAAGCATGCACACTACCTGCCGCTCTCATCTCTTTCTATTAGTCTTCCYTTAAAAATCTTGCCTGCAAAGGAATGAAAAAATGAAGATATTTTTCCATAGAAATGTTTGAAAAGTAATGTAATTTCCTCTCTCTATTGCTGTCATAGACCTGTATCGGTTTTCACAGAGACGGTTTTATGTAACTGAGGCCAGCTGATTGCAGAAAGGAACATGAAGCTGGCTACAATCAGATTTTAAAATATATTTCTATTTATATCCATAAAAATATAGAAACCCATATACTATTTAAATTGTAAGGAAGATAATTTTAAGGCTGATTTTTTTAGCATTTTGATGTTTGAACAGTTAAGTGAAGGAAAAGTTTGCCTTGACATGGAAGGCTTTTTTTGTGGTTGCCGGAACAAATTTTTACTTTATGAAACCTGAAAAATTTGGTTTGGCCAGTTTTCTGATGCTGTCTTAAGTTTTATTTCAATCAAAACAAGCAGCATTTATGGGAAAGAGACACTAAGAAGTATTTGAGCACAAGATACTCTATAGCTCTAATTTATAAGTTTGTTTATTCATCCCTTATCCTTTATTTAATAACTTGTTACTAACTCAACTCATGCTATTTCTGTCTTCATTAATGCAGAGAATTATTATCAGTGACACTGATAATACCTGGTATCTATGAATCTATTAGTTATGTTAACATTCAATTACATTATCAAGTGAATACTGGTATGGAAAAATATCACTAAATAGTTTAATTCACTGATATAAAAGGGATCTTCTAAGTAAAAGTACCTGCTGACATGGCAAACACCTTCCATAAGGATGTGCTTTTAAAACAGATTGGAGTCCTGAATGTTTCAGAACTTGCAAAACTTCAAGTAGAAGTGTTACCCGTGACACTCATTATTAAAACCCACTAATCCTTTTAATGAAAGCTATAAGAAAAAAAATACCTATTTTCTTTTTTATTGCAGTAAAATAAGATCTGATAATAGCAGTTCACTTTAGCACTTCAGCTGCTTCATTTTTAAGCACCCATCTATACCCTGCATAATAAGCTTTCAGGTCTGAAATCTAACAGGATTTCACATATACTGAATTGACAAGTCCCAGTTTAAAAGAAAACCCTTTTTTTCTTATATTTTAAGGTTTTCTTTGTAGGAAAAACATGAGATGTCCTTTTCTAAAATAGATTTAAATGAATGTTAATATTTTTCTTCAGATTGGCTTTATTTGCATACYAGTACCTTTTTCTTGATTCCAATATCAATAAATAGTGAGCGTAAACATTTWCAGCTCTTGGCATGCATGTAGTGAGAAATGCAGCTCATACTTCCATTTGTGAAGTGATTGTTTCTGCCAAATCTGTTTTTTTAACACAAAATAAAGGGAATTTGTAGATTTGAGAGTGTAAGATGATACTGTTACTATAGCAAAGTGAGACTATGGGGTTATAATGACTTTGTAAATAGCAATGGAAAAATGCAAGAAAAACAAGATAAGTACCCAGAGCACAGACAGATTGGTCCCAGTGTTTTACAGCCATCAGCAGTGCTTTGCATTAGTGTCCTTGACATGAATTAARATTTTCCTGCTATACTTTGTATTACATTAAAATGCATGCTCAAATTGCATCTTAACTGAATTATAAGAATGCAGTGTGTACTTGAACTTGTGGTACTTCAAGATGCTTCTTACAGTTGGAAAGATTTGAAATTGTTTCAGTGACATCACTGTTCTTTGGGTTCAAGCTAGTGAAGACTAGTGCTATTGGATTTTAAGACAGTTAAGGACACCACATTGTATTTCCAGGACAATCATAGAACTTTACTRGTTTCTGCCACAGGTATATCAGGTTTTTGTGCATTTTTAACAAAGCTGAAGTGAGAGTCAGTAAAGCATAAGACTTGCTCTTTAAACTTCCAAAAGCAGCTTTTCATGGAATATTCAATGCCTACTACATGCACAGAAAAATTCAGAAGTGATTAACTGACTRCATACAAAAGAATCCTTACATTCATTAACCCTGTAACCATCATCAATTTAATCCTTCAGCTTGATTTCCTTCTGTTTAGGGTRGACTGTCTTTTAAGGCAAGATAACTATGAAGCACTAATCATTGAAACTACACTTTCAAATTACACTATAAATACAGAAAAAAACCCAAATRTATTCTGTAAGCCAGATGATCTGCACATACATGTACTATCACCTTGATTTGCATGGTGTGACATATTGTCAGTACCATTTGCTAGGAATCATATTCCAAGTATCTTGCAACAGAATAGTTGTTTTACTTAAGTGTGTTACAAAAAAATTCACTCCCTCACTTTAAAGAGCCTTAATAATTTGTACCCATTAAGTCCAGGAAAAGCTTGTTCAAGTCCTTCACTACTACTGCTAAGAAATGTTCTCAATATTTCAATGGGGGAATCAGAATTTTTTATTTTTTTTTTTTAGGTTCCCAAAATCCTCCTTTTCTGGGCTACACTTCATAGTGGGAAAAATACAGAAAAGAGCAAATACTTGAACTTAAATATTAACTGTTAAAAGATTGTCAGGAACATTCAAATAGATTGAGTGTTCTCCTTAGAAACAAAAAGCAGTCATGGGAAAGAGCAATGTCTGGAAATTTCTGTCCTTGCCACGGGCTCCTTCATCCAGTCACACTTTACTTAGTAAATTGTAACCTTCAGGAAACAAGGTGAAATATTCTCTGGTAGCCGAAGTATCATGAGAGTACATTGATTGTAGATGCATGGTAATGTATTTCCTGCAAATGCAAAAGGCCACTACAGTTTTTACTAAAGTTTAAAAAAAGTCAGAGGAAGGAGAAGGAGCCACAGAAGAGGTATTAACAGCATTCATAATCCATTTTTGCCATGGAAACTGCTGCACGGTGGAATCTCAGTCTGCTGTGACCGCAGGCTTCTAAGAAAAGCCAAGTAGACAGCTGTTAGAAGGTTATCAGAGCAATTCCTAATGCTGGTGATAGGAGGGTGATTAGCTCCCACATCCTCCTTCCTCTTTATCATTAAATCATGGCCTGCTGTTAACAGGTTGCTTTTTTGCGATAAGTGATTACTGAAATTTTCTTTCTGGAAACTCTGAGAGATTAGTTCAGAATGCGTAAAAAAACCCAAACCGTCATGCATCTTTTCAATAACATCCCTTACTTCGATAGCTTGTGCCAGTTTGTTTACCTCCTGAAATATATCCTGGGAGATTAAGTATATACACTTAGCATGTGGCAGCTGCCAAATCATGGGAGATGTTTCCTACTAAAACTGTCACTGCATTAATGTCAGCAAGTACCTTGGAAAATACAGATTCTTAAAAATACGGTTATGTTTGTACTTCCTCTGAATAGGAACCACTATAATTACCCATCCTGCAAGGAACACTACAATAAAATACACCAAAGTCAATGACTAGTTAAGATCAACTAGTGAGTCACAGAGCCTTCTTTTTTATGGCCCTGCCCTACAAAGTGATAGGCCTAAACTTCTGCTAATAAGCAAGCATGAAAAGGTTATGGATAAGTATACAGAAATTTCTGTATGCATAAGTATACAGAAATACACGGTAGAGACATCTATTTGAGACACTGTAGATAACTATATATTGTACAAAAATTGTTTGAGCAAAAGGCTTCACATGCTAGAAGGGAAAAACTAAAGTCAGGATTCTGTTAGAAAAACTACTACATATAAAACCAGGTAGTTGGAATACAGTTGTTTGATGAAAGAAAAGACTTCTGAGAGAAATGCTGAAATAAAGTTCAAGCATGCTTATGAACAGAAATAGTATATGCAGGTGTGCCAAACGTGATGCTATACAGAGAAAGTGAGACATAGGGACATAACTCACTTGTATGATGTTACTTTATTCTTTAGCAATAACAGACCAGTTCCCAGGCCTGACTTCCCAGGAAAACACAGATACTGTGCTGGGGTAGAGATTCATTGCTGGGGGAGAGCTGGGTTGTTGAGGGAGACTCAGTAAATTGGGTAGAGCAGGGGATTCTGTGAGGATGACACTAATGCTTCTCTCATCTTCCACGACTCTAGAACAGCCTGAGTTTTTCTACCGAACTACACCTTCTTCCCTTGCCAGTCCCTGCAACAGCTTTCTCTTCTAGTCTAACTATTGCATGAGMCGTACTCAGACTGATCGGAGGGACAGGAAGACAAAACATATCTGGGTATATTTGAGGGGAATGGAGGAAAGATGCTTTAATATAATTAGGAGGGGAGTTATTTTCTGCACAATATTGTGTGATTACAACATAATTTTTCTTTCAGCTCTCCTTATTTCATGGTGGCAAAAAAAGTTCAGAGAGGGTGGTTTAGTTTGGTACATGAGCATATAATTAAAGGTGAATAAAAACGAGTGGACTGAGACATGAAACCTTAACAGATGCGTGCACAAGATMGAAAAAAAGAAGGATCATTAAAATGTCAATTTTACAGGAGAGGAATTAAACTGAGATGGATGGCTTAACTTGGACATCAAGGAAATCTTCCCTGTATGAGAATGGTCATGCCATGAAAATMCCAAAAGCATAGACCCTTCTTATTTTGCAGTGTCCAAGTAATATGACAATGATTTTGCATGTGAAGGGGGTAAACAAAAGATTTTCTGTTTGTTGGTGGTGGTTTTTTAAAAAGCTTTCAACATAAGCCATTCCAAGCCAAGTGAGGTTTTGGCTGAACACATTCTGTATGTCTTTCCAGTTTTGTATTAAGGATAGATCATTAAAAAAAAAGTTATATGGAAAAATTAATTTATTATCTTTCATAGCCAATTCTAATACTTTCTTCTTGTTATTACAGGGTGCAAGTTGAATTCTATATGAATGAAAATACATTTAAAGAGAGATTAAAGCTCTTCTTCATCAAAAACCAAAGATCAAGTAAGTGTTTGGATTAATTTCTGTTAAGCATATCTGTGATACTTCAAGTAAAATCAAATTCAGGAAGGAAATAGTAAAATTATTATTAATTTTCTCGAGTTAAAATACTTAAATTTGAAAATAATGTACTCTTTGTGCAGGATCAAAAAAATAGTGACGTCACTAATTATTAAATAAAATCGTGATTTTTATTCCGTGTCGTGATCAATTTGCTTGAATCTGACAGCAACGCTCATTGACAAGTCATGACCTTTTTTCTAGGAAAGCAAAAAGACACTTATGTTGTCAAAAGAAAAAAGCTGCAGTAGTACATAGCTTTAAGAGCTGTGTTTTATTAAGTATTCCTAAAATTTGATCTGTACTCCAAAAAAAAAAAAGTAGCCCTTGTCTCTAGCCTATAGTCTTAATTTAAATATTTGTCTGGAAAAAAAGAGAAAAGACAGACCTTTTTTGATGTCCCATTCTGAAAATAACCAGACAAACAAAATTTTGGGTTTTTCTGTAGATCAAGCTTTTTAAAATAAGACAAAAAATCTTCTGTGTGTAAGAGCTAGTAAAAAATAAATATTAGTTTTACAGCACAGAACAAGATGTTTTTAGTGGCTAAGCTTCCTCTACTTTCCAAGTGTAACAAGAAGAATATTCCCTTAAAAGGAAGGGAAAACAGAAAAAAGGTACCAGGCTGTGAATAATTTTCAGTTTGGGCTTTGGAATGAATTTGGGTTTTTAGCTGGAGAACCATTTTTAACATAGCTTGTGGAGATTCATCCATGGGGAGTGCATTATTTATTCCACTTACCTAGACACATGTGGGAAATTCATCTTAATTCAGGTGCCTTAATAGCATAGGAAGCAGAGCATCATTTACCTGTGCTGGTAAATGATGTAGATAACCATCAGAGCACTAAATTTAAAAAAAAAAATAACCCCCAAGCCAAAGTTGTCAGAATTAGTAGGTTCAAACACTCCTGCTTATGCAGATCGTGGTTCTTGCCCAAATACTCAGAACCAGAATCTTCCAAAATAAAGTCTGCAAAAYCCTGGTGCTGACACAGTAACCTGCCACTCAGTCAAGTGTCCTCATTCAGTCCTCCACTGAAACAGGAGGAGTCTCTTGCCCAGAGGTATCAGGGAGTTGATGAAGATTTATCAACTAAGTTGATTTTGGCCAACTTTCAGTGARAGCACTGAAAACCTTCCTTCACATATTAAAGACTTACTTGCTGTCATTGAGAAAATAATTGYCAGTGGTATGAGCAAATTTTTGGATAGCGTAACTAAATCAACCCTGTTCACCAAACAGTTTTTGATCATATCACATGGTTTTGCCAATGACAGCAGTCAACTCTAGAATTTGTAAGAATTTTCTACAGAATACTATCCTGATCTAAATCACATACAGGCCAGTAACTTGAAATATCAACTGTTTCATTAATTATTATCCTGGTTTCAACTGATACAACATGTCTTCATCTATGTCTCATGTCAATCTAGTTTCCACTCAATCTTCTTCAAGCAAATGTCTAATCAAATTCAAACAATGTATGAAAAAACATCTTACGAAAGTGTCATGCAGCATCCCCTCCAAAAAAAAAAAAAAGAAGAGAAAATGACATTGGCAAGTACAAGCGTGACTTGCTTGTACTTGCCAAGACCGCACACTGCATTATCACGGCCAACAATAAGTCTCAAAGGGAGAAAATAAGTGAAGTTTCAGTTCAGTGAATAGGGAATAAAGGATAATCACCACTAGGATATGAATTATTAACAGTGTAGTTTGGTCCAACTCCTAAAGCCAGCTACTACTAAGATGATTTTGCTGAAAACCAACAATGTGTTAGTGACTTTCGAGAAAGGAATAATGGAAGGTAATTCTAAAATCCCCAGCTAGTATCTGTCACTGTTTAGATCAACTCTCTAAGTCTGACAGTTAGTCTCCAAAAATGCTTGCTAAAAAAGCATTAAGAATTTATAAAAGTGAAAGTCACAGTCAGAACCAGTGAAATGTAATGTGTCACTCTATACATAAAAATGCCTGCAAAAATAGCAAATACTAGTTTAAATTRAGAATGAAATATTAAGAGTTGAAAAAGTTATTTTTAGTTTGCAAAATAAATAGACTTTGAGCTGTTATTATCAATTCTTTTAAAGAAAACAAGGGTATGTAATGACTGTGAAATTGCATTCCCATTAAACAATCCATAACTGCATAACAGTGCATGACTGATGGAGCTGAATGCAAGTTCCAGGCACTACTCATATTCAAAATATAGAGATAYTCTGTGCAAATGACCCTGCTACTTGAGCAATCTGGCTCGGAATGGAGAAAATGAAATTAAGTCAAGCAGATCACGTTGATCCATTGACAGCATGTGAAATACAGAACAAAAATAGACAGGAAGCAAACAAATATGAAATGCTTCATTTGTAACAGAATAATAATTGAAAACCTGTTTAAAATGCCTTTGTAGTGTTTGTCCCCCTCCTTCCCACATGAAATCCTAGATCTCTGTGACAGAGAACACATGCATTGCTTCCAACTCCCAGGTGAATCCCCGGCTAGGAGGATACAGAAGCTTTCTATCTGAGAAAAAAAAAAAATGCATTTTTTAGTCCTGGATTACTTATCCTTGCAAATTTTAGCAAGGGTGACTACACAAGTTTGTAAGGGCTGAGGCACATAAAGGAAAGAGGGGTGACCCAGGATAGACTTGAAGCCGGTTCTTCCCTATCGATATTTTAATAACTGACCCAAGCACCTATGAACCAGAACCTATGCTTTGCCTTGCCACGAAGTGCACTCTATAGATGCTGACTGGAACCCTTAGATGAAATCATGGCTGGTTTGAAATCCCTGCCTCACATTTTTTGGGTACAGCCATTGCTATGGAGATATCCAGGGCCTGAGTTCCACATCTTCAGAACTAAGATTTGAGAATTAAGGATTTAGGGCAGCAGGCTGGAGTGTCAGTTCTCTGTATTGATGTAGCTTTTGGCATTTAAACCAAYATATGATTTCAAAGGATGATTAAAAAGCAGGCCATTATCAATGCAGAAAAGAAGTGTTTCACACCAAGAATAACATTTACAGAGCTAAAAAATAGAAGAAAAACAACAGACTTCTGTACTTGCCTTAGAAAGTTAGACAACACAAAATTGGTAGGCTTTTTTTTTTTTTTTTTTAGGGTTAGTTCTTTTTTTAAAACATTATCTGCTTTTCTACTTGTAATAGCCTCGTTGTTAGGGCAACCATTCATACTCCAGCAGACTCACACAAAAGGGTTAGGACAAACAAACAAATCATGTTTTTTTCAGCAAAAGTTCAAAAAAGCTGCAAACGAGGATCACTGTGCTGTCCAAGTCAAATAATAAGACAACACCCTTTCCTTATTTATTTATTCTTCTATTTATTTCCTTCCAAGCATCCTTCCTTGCTTTCTTCCTCAATCCACTTACTGCTTCAGCCCCTTCCCTCATGTTGGGGAATAAATAGTCTGTGGCTAAYTACTCTTGATAGGGGAGCAGGAATCACCAGGTTAATGTTCTCAAACCCAATTGCCAGTAACAGCTGTGGGACTTGACCACAGGCTTTTTAACCCTTAGTTCACAGAACCAAGATGCTGTAAAAGTCCATCCAGTTCYTATGTGACAACTGCGACTTCATAGTTAAAAGTAAAAAATGGATTTGTGTAATAAACCCTAAGATTTCTTCCAGAGATTGCATAGTAGAGTATTTATGAATCCATTTTCTACTTTTCTATGCTTGTAGTGGATGGAGTTTTAATGGGAAAGGAACTACTACATACAAAAACTGATTTATCAGTTTTATCTGTAAGGTGCTGATTTAGAACTCAGGACTGAGGAAAGTTTAAAAAAAAGTAATATTACCGTAAGATGATTGTGATTCTCTTCTTAGAAGGCAGTGTRTGCACACAGCTTTGGGTATGCATTATGAAGCTGTAGTTCTTAAACCACAGAAGTAATTACAGCAGACCTGCAGAAGTATTTGCAACACAACAGTAAAGCACACTGTCCCTGGGGCAAGGGAAGTCACATCTAGGTACGACTCAGTCAGAGTATTTTGCTTTGGACATAAGGGTTCAGCGTTGCAGAACTGGACTCTCAGTTCCCAAGACCGAAAAAAAAATTAATGCTTAAAGTGACCTCCAGACATTTAACATTAGTCAACTGTCAGTTTTAACTTAATTAGTAAAAGAAAACTTACAACTAAGAGTCAAATGCAGGTACTTATACTAGAAAAATAGTCCATTGAATTTAACAGCAACACTGAAAATTTAAATTCTAATCCCCCAGTGACTACAGACTCACATAAAAATACAGCAAAGTTCCACTGTAGTAGATAATAGCTCCAAGTAGCAGTGAAATAAATTACCCGTGTGATGGAAGTAAGTGTCCATGTGGATCTCTGTGAAGGAATCCTGTCTGTGTGCACTGGACCTGTGATTGTGGGAAATTGTGTAATATAGTGTTGGTGATATATCCTTTCAGCTATTACATGTCAATATTCACATGGTCTGTAGAACAAGTTGTTGATTCAGATAAGTTGTGCATTCAGCATGACTTTTATATGTCCTGATTCTTGAATGCAGAATTATTCAACTTCAACATCAAWTAACTTTAATAACATTAAATTAATATTTTATAAGTTGGGATAGAGTTAATATATTCTGTATGTGAAGCTACTGCATGAAGACTTTTTCAGATATTAATATTTAAATACTTGCCTTTGTATATCTCCTGCCTATGGTTGAAAATATGCCTTCTTCATGTTGCTGTACCTTGTATCTCAAAAAGCATTGTGTATTTCCAAGAAAGTAGACTCGTAAAACTACCAAAGACCTAAAAAATGGCATCAGTAAAGATGAACAACATAGAATATATTTCAAACAAGTGACTCTGTAATCTTTACATTAAAACAGGCTGAGTCTTAACCCAGACTGGTTATAGAGACATTTGCTTTTTACTAAAGCACTATTCTACTTCCTTTTAGTTTTACCTTGAAGGTTARTGAAACTTCAAAACCCCTGAATTTATTTCAGTGTTTTCTTTTCTTTTCAAACTAGGTCTGAGAATACGATTATTTAATTTCTCTCTCAAGCTATTAAGCTGTTTGCTATACATAGTTCGTGTGCTCCTAGATGATCCTACACAAGGACTTGGATGGTAATGTTTGGGTTTTTTTTCTCATTTCTACTCTTTGTGGTACAATAAATAAATCAATGCATACAGATTTGGTATTCTTTCAACAAGGATTTGGTTCTATGTCTTACAGACATTTTGAAAGAATTAGAAAGCTGAATGTGAATGGAAATAAGAACTAAAATAACAATATTATTTTTTCTCTTTACCACTAAAATAATCCTGGCTCCTGGCTCCCTCCTTAGATACTGTGCATCAGATGTAATTGTGCTAACATATATTTYAGATGTATTATTACATAACATTTCTATGAAAATGTCTGATTCCCAGTTTATGCAACAATTCTTTTAGGGTTTTGCTTAAATAGTTTTACTTAAAACTCCAGATCACAGAAATGGACAGACAAATACATGAAATGGAGCTTTCATGCAGATGACATTGATGATCATTTTCTAGCCTTCTGCTTTATCTAAACACTTCAGAAGAGTGAGACCAAAAGTACATTCTATACTCACAATGATYTGTGGATATAATGCATGATTTTGCATGCCCAAAATTGTCAGTATTGTATTCTATATGGCTCTTTTTAAAAMATGTGTTATACATTTAATTACCAAATTTAGAAGAAAGTATAATTTATTTAATTCTGTACTTCTCTTGTATTTGTATCCTGGATGTATTGAATCTCCTCAACTTTTAATGCTAATAAGCATCACATTTTATTAACCTACTTGCTTTCATTTGATTTGATTCTTTTGTTCTTACATGCTGAAAGAAACAAAGCACATATGAAAGCAATAAGCTTTTGGTGATAAAATCACCAGTCTTCACACAACATTAGGCAAAGGACAAAGTTTGATTTCTAATTTTAATATTTGAAAATCAGTTAAATCTATTGAGGGTAATACTAAAAAATGCTAGTGCACAGGAGAAACACTCTACTTTACAAGAATGAAATCCAAAGCAAAAAGAGGTGAAGAATATTTGCTTTACTAAGTAGTGCATAACAGAAGGATATGTGAATAGGAAGTACAGGAGATGCATTTGAGATTTTTCTTTTTTGGTCCAAATTTATGGTAAGAAATGATAAAATTTGGAAGAACCATGGAAAAATATCGCAAAAAAACAAGACCTGTAAAAAACTATTTTTGCCTCTGCATGTACCTTGGAATGTGTCTTCGATAAGAGGAAACAAATGGTAAAGCTTTCACAAAAAGTCATGGAAAAGAGAAAATCCACCCTTAGAAATTTAAGCATATTAGCACAGTAACTCGGGGACTTAAAATTTGACATCTTATCATGGTTTCTTGCATGCTCCAGTTCTTTTGTTGTGAGACCTCCAGTGAGCCCAAACGATTGTGTAGTGCATGGTTATGTCTGGGTGTGCAGGACAGGTTGGAATATCAGACCTTGTGCCAAATATACTTTTGTATTTTATATGCAAAGATGCATATTCATATGCATCTGCAGACTGCTGAATGCCTCACACCTTTCCTGTCATGYTTGTTCCTTCAATCCAAGTGTTTCACAATTCACCAGAGAGTGTATTTATATTTCCTATATATGTTATTCCCTTACATGGTGTTGTAGTACATCCAAGGGAGTAATTGGTGTGCTCTGTCTCTGAAAAAAATTTGTCTGACTGAGAGGTTTCAGGTAAGTCTTTCTGCCTGCTCAAGAAGTCTTAGAAGCTGTGCCAGACAAATAAATGGCACCCCATTAATTACATGGAGATCCTGAGGGCTTGATACCAAAMCTGCTGTTTGAATGCCTTCTTAAAGATGAGGTGATATGAAAGGAAAAATAATTTCTATATACTGTCATAGCCCCATGAAAGAAACCACTCAGTGTGCTCAGGGCGTTGCCACAGAAAATGTTTTTGCCTGGTTTGTTTTAAAGTGACAAGTCTGGGAGGAATTCTTTTAATCAGATTTATTTCCTGTTTTTCAGAAATGCCTGCACAAGTTGGTGTCTTTAATTTACTCCRTCAGGCACAGTGTGTGTACAGGAAAGAGCTTAAGACATAAAGCATCCTTGTTAATGGGTACAATTTAGCACCATCCCACTCATAGCTGGTAAAAATACGGTTGTTGCTAATCTCTGGGGTGCAGATCCCTTTATTTTCTGCTGACCTTGCTTGCAAGGATGAGCAAGGATATTTTTCATCATTCACAGATTATATATTCCCACATGACCATTTGAAAGGAAGATTTGTTCTCGCAGCTAAAGGCAAGCTACCATCACTTGTATAGATATTTTTACTTGGGTATCACCAGTTTCATACTTGAAATACTGCTGCATCAGTCTTCAGCCCTCCTCACATCCTCAAAACAGGTTATCAAGTGTCGTTTGCTGCAGTCTTTCCTGTTGAAGGTGTGCTCTTTCTATCACAGCCTATCCATGGGATAGGATTTCCAGGATCTCTTGATCTTCAGTATATGTTGTGGATTTAGTTCAGCTTTACAAAGTATCATTTCAGTTGTCTTGTTTTTAAATTTGAAAAGAAGTCTTCAAAAAATGTCACCTGGAATGCTTCATAGTCTTTTATCTGCAGATATGGAACACATACAGCAGCACTTTCTAAAAGTTACTTTACTTTTTWAAATGTCTGTACCCATTGCCTTGGGTTTCAAACTATTGCATGCATTTCATARACCACTTCATGATGTAATTAATATCCCTTTCCTCTCATGTTTTTATGACTGTGTTCCCATACACATTTGCAAATGGAAATGGACTTTGCATGGATGGTATCACAACTGTCAGTAAGGAATTAAACTGGAGTTGTTCCCATCAAAACTACACACCTGGAACAATTGATTGGTGAGTTCCTATTTTAAAACAGCAAACCAAAAGTCCACAGAATGGTGGGAAGGGGAGGAAAACAGAAAGACAAATCCATTTCCATCTGGAATGGTGGTCTTTTAACACATAGCAGGGATGTTTCTGTAAATCTCTAGCCATTACKTCAATTGCTGAATGTTCAAAACTGCTTTTAATATTTTATGTCTCTGATTCAAGTGAACTGCTGGACTGGATGCTGGCGTGAGATGTGGGTTCCATCAATGCTAGTATAYCTTGCAGAATTAGAAAAGGATGCTCTTAATTTAAAAAGCAATTCTAACTGGCAGTAACTGATTAACAGGAAATTGTTGTGCCATTGAAAGTGTCCCATTCCAGTGGTGCTGTATCAAGCGCCTGTTAGCATTGATAGGATTTTTCCAAGCTATGGCAGCCCCTAGGAGTTAGATACTATTTATATCATTCCACAGATAGCAAAAAATTCAYGCAAAAGAATTGTCAATTTCCCCCAGGAACCTAATGATTTGCTCTGGATTAGAAATACAAGACATACCAATACTTACTAGATAGCTACTGATTTAAAGTTTTTATTACTGAGAAWTTTTTTTCAATAAACCTGCTCTAATTTCCCATTCACATGTACAACTTTTTTTGTTGTTGTTGTTCAAAACACCAGATTATGATTAATGCCATATTTATTTTCTTATTATAACRAACAGGTCTCCCATTATCTGGGTGAATCGAAGCTTACCTTTATGGGGATTACAGGTAATATGTAAATGACCAACTAAATTATTTCCATTTAACAAATGCAGATGATACTGATTTACAAAACTGTAGCAGTGTTAAAGGACACTTGGAAATGTTGACATCAGCAAGGAAATCTACTTGAACACCAAGTACAGCAAAAGCATAAAGATCAGCTGATCTGAAGTGATTTGAATTGATATGCTTTACAATACATTTACAACGTATTGAAGCTTATAACCAAGTACTGTAGAACTAAATGGCCTTTTCTCTTAGATTTACCAAACTCTGTTGGGCCAAGTAGTCACTGTTTACTCTAAAGATGAGTTTAAATTTCATMGTTAGGACTAGCTTTTGATGTGCTTCATGGTCTTTCATTTTAGATACACTAGAAATCTAAAGTTACTTCATAATATCAAAGTTTACAGGTCTAGAGGAGTTTATCACAAAAGATGTGCCACATCAGTACTTTGTGGGAGATGTAATGAAATTTTTGGTTCAGTCCTCAGTGTCTAAAACATGGAAAATCTGACATATTTTGATCACCTGTTTTAATGATTTTGCATATTTTAATAATTTTTCAATTCATAGCATCTTTTTTACTTCTAGATAAAGACATTGTGCACTCTTTGGAGTTTTCAGTAGTAGGGAGCATTAATTTAAAATTAGAAATCCTGAGGCTTGTTTGAGCTCAGGCCCCAGCCTGTTMGAATCCATTATGATGGAATATTCCAACAATACACATTAAAATACAAATACTTTCTATTCAAAGGATTTAAGTAAGTTTTATAGTTATTTAATGCCTATAAAGATTCAAGGACTTTGCTTTACTCTTTTGATATTTGACTATTTAAATATTTTTAAACTATTTAACACATACACTAACTACATTTAATGTAATTCAAAGCTGGTAAATTGAGCTCAGCTGCATTTAAAATCAATTATTCATCTGTGTAATTTTTTTCTGTTTTCAAATTTCTGAATTATACACAGTAAGAAAAATGTTTGCTTTTCCACCTATTCATAACATCTACACAAGAAGGTAAAGAACTGAATGGCTTTCCTTCTTTACAGTTTCCTTCTCTCTCCCTGTCATGTAAAAGGATTTTGGTACTACTTAGGAATAAATGAAACTCAGAAAAATAACAACATCTAAGCTTCAGGCAAAATGCTTTTAGCTGAGAGGGTTTCAGAGGATTCATGGAAAAGCCTTTATTTTCATTGTAATGTYAGTATCTTATAGAAGCTGGTACTAATACACATCTTTTTTCACTTAAGGTGTCTGTGGCTGTTATAAGCCTATTTGAAACTCTGTTACTAAGCTATCTAAGCTACAAGGTAAGTACTCTTAGTTSCTTTTAAGCAAAATTCATTACAAAAAATAACTGAGTTAAATGTTTCAATATAAACTTTATGTACCATTGCCCACACTGGTGTACAAGCAGGGAGCTGAGGAAGAAACACTTTTAGACAATAGCATATTRTCACATTTGCTTCCCACATTTATGACCAAGCGGAAGTCAGAAATTAAAAGCTCATTAATTTCCATCGGCACACAATAATTTGAAAACACACTCCCCAAAGGGACATTGATTTTTGATACTGAATTTTCAGTTGCCGAGTTTTATCCATCTGTCCATAATGTATTGGACTCAATTGTCACTCATGTCAAAGCTGTAGCTACTCAATACATAAAACTCAAGTTTTAGCCCTCTAAAACTGTGCACCAAAAAACTAGGCCAAGACAGTACTTTAAAAAAAAAATAATATGTATATATATATATATATATATATCTACATACTTGTGTTATCCATCTGTCTGATGCTGTTGGAATAGCTTTTCAAAATGTCTTGAAATTAGTTGATGTGAATACAATGTATTTTTGTATTTCTATTCTCCTTTAAATGTTACTTTTTTCTAATATAACYAGTTTTCTTCATTAAATTTTGTTATACTCTATCTCTGCACTTTTAGCATCTTTAGGGGAAAGATAGTRAAGTAATTTAAAATTATTTCTCAAGGAAATACAAAAAGATTTGGTATCAAAAGCCGAAAATATCTTGGGGGATAATCTTTGTTTTATATTATATTTTGTATTACTGACATTCAGTAGCTATCAGAGCCACCACTGAATTTAGAGACTTGTATTTTAGTGTGCTTATCGAGTGATTAAGGCATAAATGTTTTCCTTGGTGCCCAGTAATGCTAAGAGSCTTGCAGTTGTTTGCTGTCTAAAAATTATTCTTCTTAATCCTCGGAGCATATATTATTTAAGGGTTGGGGGTAAATCAAAAATATACTGATGGCGAAACAGTGAAGGGTAATCACAGTTTGTGCTCTTCCTGAGGTTATTGGGCAGCATTTTATCCTCGTCCATTCTGCTTGTGATTTGCATCCATTTCAGTGGCTACAAAAGATGAAATCTTGGCAAATCAGCTTCCATCAGAAGTTAYTATTAGCATGTAATGGATGGAAAGCTCCACCACCCTGATTTGCTGCATGCACCTGTCCCAGAAATTGAGGCAATTTTATGATTCTGCTCCCCATAAGGGGAAGAACTAAAGGACTAATCTAAGGAACAATACAATTACTGAAATGTAGCTTGGGAATCCACCTGATGCAAACACCTCCTCCCCTCTGTTTTCCTAGTGTTTACAGCAGTCTCTCGAAGCCTAGAACAGTGTTATTTCACCCAGAGTACAGCTTTTCTGCACAGCTGAGGTGACCAAAGGTGCCTTCGGTCAAGTAAATCTGTGACATTACTTGTTTTACAGAAACATTTTCTAAACTTTTACAATTTAGGTAACTARCTTCTATAACTCAGAGAGCTAGCCAAAAGGAAAGCAAGAAAAAGATGATTGTGTTTGCATTGGAGYGCTCATTACTAGGATTTCACGAATAACCTGTAAAGTGAATAAAGCTGTCATTTGGGAGAGTACTCCATGAGATTGACCTTTCTGGTACCTGGCTGATGATATATGAGAAGGGAATTCAACACGCAGAATAGTGAGGGCATAGTAGCATATCATGCTACTATGATACAGTGAATTTGCATTTTTGATTGCTTTTAAATGGAGAGGAATGCAAAGGATGTAGCACTGTGTTCCAAGGCTGATCACTTGGATCCAGGAATGGAAGGTTTACAGTCTGCATTCTCACAGCCTAAAATATTACAGGAGGGTTTGCCCTTGCCCAGAATTCTGAAAGATGTCTATGTTAGAAATCTCCATTATCAAAACATGTCACAGACATCTGGCAGTCCTGCATATCCCCGGTGCACTGGCACTCTCAGCTGCTTCTGGAGGAGCTCTAAAACATCCTCCCTGCAAAAGGCAGTTCTGCAGAACTCATGATGCATTTGCATGTGGAAGCCAGGATCTTACAGCTGCATACATCCCTAATTACCTGGATCCCATCCACACAGGCATTTTGCCTGCACAAGTAAATTATGTAGAGAAGAAAGCTCCTAACATTAAAAATGAGCACATATCTATATGAAATATAGGAAATCTCTGTAATGTAGAGAAGAAAGCTCCTAGCATTAAACATGAGAAAATTTGTGAAATTACAAAATGATTCCGTTTGAAAAATCAGATTTTATTTTGATTTTATTCTTCATACAAAACCCCCTCAGGTTACAGCCTCATAATTCCTCTTTTATGTCTGACTCCCACCAATTGCAATTACATGAAGACAATAATCCTGCCCCTGAGGTATAGTGGCTTCCAGATGTGAAGAGTTAAAAATGGAAAAAGAATTGTATGTGCTATGGAGTTTGTATTTAATTTTCAGTGGCTATATCAGGTGGTTATTATTTCAGGGAAGATGGATGTGTCACTACAACTGAAAATGTAATGCTCTACTGCAAATTATTGTAAAACTGCCACAATATGTGCTACACTGTTATTGCATTATGTGTGATGAAGTTTCAATATACAGTATTAATAAAGCTGTAACTCACTGAAGTTCAACTACCTTCTTTTTTTAATATATGGATTTTCATCTCAACATTTAATCATTCACAGCCACTGCTCAGATTTGGTGAAAAAAAATCCCCGTCGCATTGTTAGCAGTAAGCAAATTAAAAGGTCAATACCACTTCATTGAAATATGTGGGAAGACCTCTCATTTCATGTAAGCAAGATCAGCTTCCAAAAAGCCCTGAAGTGTTCTGAGGTGGTTGTGGCAGAAATAGAGAACTTGATGTTGGAGTCCTAATTCAAATACTAAGCACTAGATTTCTTCCTTACTTCCCCCTCCAAAACAGTTGGAAAAGAGAAAATACAAAATAAAGATAAATGCAAAGGATGGAAGAAAGGGAATTTATAAACATATATCTTTTACGTGGAAAGTACATTATGTTAAACTGTAGGAGACAGGATCCAGAGTGATCTATATTCTATATTCACATTTGTCATATGTGTTTAAATCTGACATGAATAATCTTCCTGAATTTCAGGTATGGGAGAGACTCCCTTTGTTTCATTGGGATATCACATGTATTTCTCACCAGAACTATATATAAGCTGACTGTGATATTGTGGGTTCTTTTTCCTTTTCTTTGAAGGGAAATATCTGGGAACAAATTCTAAGAATACCCTTTCTCCTGGAAATAATTAATGCTGTCCCTTTCATCATTACGGTAAATATGTTTGAATTAATGCATTTGCACACTGCACTTTTATAGCTGCACAAATACTCTTATTTTTTAAAAGCAAATTTTATTCTTATGTGGATGAGAAGTTTGTGCCTGTGGGAACAGAAATTTGTCAACAACAAGAAGATAGTTTGCTACTGAAGTAATAGTACAGATCACTTTCCACATCCTCTTTAATAGGACAGAAACAAAACCAAACCCCTCTCASTCCAATTGCAGTACAGTCAATAAAATAAACCAGCTGGTTAGAAAAGTATTAGAATCTCTCATGTCTGCAGTGAAAACTGGCTGTTCCTATTTTATCTAATTATCTTGCATGTGGTTAATCACAAAGGAAGAAAAAAAATGTTATTTAAAGCCTAATCTCATGCTAGAAACACATTAATAGTAAGTATTTTTCCCAAGTGTTCCATTGCTTGAACAGAAAAGCTCTATTCCTCAACAGAAAAGCTCTAATGAATTTGTTAATTTTTCTTTCAGATTTTCTGGCCAGTTCTAAGAAACCTGTTTATTCCTGTATTTTTAAATTGCTGGCTGGCAAAGCATGCTTTAGAAAATATGATTGTAAGTATGCAAAGGAAATAAATACTCTAGAGTTGTATTTTTTTAGTATATTGTCTTCCGTGGGATTTTGGCAGTACAGTCCAACCCTAATAGGAAGCTAACCACATCTGCATTTAGATTATACAAATGGTCAAGCATTACTAAACTGCTTTCTGCATCAAAATTAGGAAAAAAGTAAGACATGAAGTGAAATCTCAATTAGTATAAATTGTTACTGTGCCAATAAAGGAAATGGCAGTGGACGGTTCTTTTGCTGCTCTGCCATTCATACACAATTGCAGGGAACTCAACTGTTAGGCCTTAATTGAGCCTCGCAGCCTGTAATTTGTAAGCTAGACATGAGCAGACCTCACAGCAGCTTGCAATAGTGTCAGAATTCTGCTGGGCTGAACAAAGAACTACTTCAATAATCACAGAATCACAGCTGGCCCTTTTGCACCCTTCTATATTATCAGCAAACTCCTAAGTACATTTGAGGGACTGCATTTCTATCAGGGCACTGTATAATTCCTCTACAGAATCATATTGTGGCTCATTGGTTCAAACCCAAAAATAACACCTATTTTCCATTAATACAGAATGACCTTCACCGAGCCATCCARCGCACACAATCTGCAATGTTTAACCAAGTCCTCATTTTAATATCTACCTTATTATGCCTCATCTTTACTTGGTAAGTGGCCAAATCCCCTCTGTTTTCATTACATATATTGGCTTTTCTTTCTCTCCTACATGGTGATAAAACAGGCCTGGTGGAAATCATGCACTGAAATAAGGAGATAAAACACTTCAATGAGAGTGCTAACTAGCACCCCAGTACTGCTGGGGTCTGGATGCACTGGGTTTGGAAACAGAATATGGGATGGTGTACAGCGTGATACAAGATAGTGTGCAATAGGACAGTAAAGAGAGAAGTTGGCTTTGTTTGGAAAGGCTAAATCACTTGTATTTGTTCTGCCAGACAAGAAGCCTTTAGGACAGTGCGTTGATAAAGTTTGGTGTGTTATTTTGGAGACAGTGATTAGATTTTCTCTTATTTCTCTAGCTTGCTTTTCTGATAGTCCCTGTTATGGCTGTCTAACCCTTTTGGTARTAAGTGCAACACAGCACACGGCTTTTTAGAAGAGGAGCTTGCTCTAGCCAGTGGCTAAATGAATGGTCCAATTTTACCCTTTGTCTTAGGGCCATGCACCTGCATAATGAAAAATGCTGCCTGTTCTAGACATGTGATATTTAATCTATTGAACATTATGGGCCTATAGTACAAAAGTTTACATGAATAAGGACTTGAACTTTTTAAATTTTGCTTTTTGGTTTTTTGCAAGGTGCTATTGAATAAATATGCTTTCACCTTTTTTTTTTTTTTTTCTTTTTTTTTTTTTTTTACATTCCTACTTAATATTTTACTGAAATGCTGCACAAACTCTGTATCCTGCTCACCAGCAGCAGGATTGTGATAACTGACAGTAAAACATGCAGAAAGTGGCAAGCTCACCTGTAATTATGTCTGGGCTCAACAGCTGCAGATACTACTTTATTGTAGTTGATTGTTTACTGACCTAGGACTGACCCTGCTAGTCCTGAAAATAAGCTAAGTAAAATGAAGACACCCAGTAATGCAATAACTAAGGAAATGAAGCCCTTTTGGAGTGACTAAGAATAGTAATTCAAACATCTGCAGCTTGTCTACAACTGGAGTTGTGTTCAAGTAATTGTTACTATTGTTTATATGAACACACATAATGACATTTTTATACTTTCTTTATACTAATGCTTATATATTTAAAATACAAAAAAAATATCTCTATAAACAGTCAAAATCAATCAACTTAGTGTCTTTGATTATGTTACATCTATGGTGAATTTGAGAGAGTGTTTAAGAGACATCGCTTCTATGAATTTCTTCCTGCTGAAAGAGGACCAAAGTCCATTGCTGGAATCTGTCCACTTAAGAGTGTCTTTCACCAGGCTGATCTTTCACATTTTCTGCAAAGGCAAGYATTAATCAGGTCTTTAACCCCAAACACATTTGGGAGCCAGCACCTGATTTATCCATACCTTTATTGGAGCACAACACACGGACTTTTCAGCTGTCAACAGTCTGTTTTCATAAGCTCTGTTTAAAAATACTGCCCTGGTCCATRTAGTACTGTGGCTTCAGTAAGGCAAAGTTAGTAAAACTGGATTAGTAGCTTAAATACAGTCCAAGATGGTATGAAGCCCAGAAAAATTCCTCATTGACTTCGTTCCTGTCTGCATATAAGTGCTTTCAAACTAACTTTACCATAACTAGCAGAWAACCCGAGAAAATTAATTAAATTTCACTACATGCATCATCCATAAAGCCATCATTTACATCTCCCCATGAGAATCTTTTAAGTGGTAGTTACACAGATAGGCACATTCCAGCTTATGTCTTCATAACTCAGGTGGAAGCTTTCCAGCAAAAAATTAAAGAATAAATTACCTAAAGTTATAACTGATCAGCTAATCTCAGTTTTTAGATACCATTATTCAGGCTGTCCTTTGCACTCAGAATATAGTAGAAGAAGGCTCCACAGTTGACAAATTTCAATATTATTACAGAACAAGCAGTAATCACAAAATTTATGCTCTCCTCCAATCTTTGATCTTTGGTGATAATTGTTTATGGATCTGGGGGTGGAACTCATTTGCAGGTCAGTAAATCTAGGCAACCAATTCCATGTATCTGTAGTTTATAGATTGCATGCAGGGATTTYTTTCTCTTTTTTTTCTAGTTTCAAAGACTGATTAGGCTGTCCAGTGATTTTTCTTTCTTTAAACATCTCCGTGGCCTTGTAACCAGAGCAATTTTACATCTGCTAAAACATGTGTGCTCCAATATGACAGACTGTTCAGCAGTTACTATTCAGAGAGTTCTAGTGAGAGTTACAGACCTACTCATAATATGTGTTGTGTCATTAAGCTAATGGATGTTTGCACTTGTTTGTCAAATAGAATACTAATTATTTCTGTAAACTGTATGAGAAGACAAATAGCAGTGAATGAGTATTTCAGGCATCTTTCAGTGACACAGTGAATCATCTATTAAAACTTATTTTGAATTTTAAAGCAGTGTTAGTCATGTATCACCAGAGTAGAGAGATTAGCTTGTGAAGGAGGTGGCTACAAATTGTTTGAGATGGACAATATTTTTTTCATACTCAAGCCTGCACAAACTTTGTTTAGGCTTTCATTGAAAGCTCAGAGATCAGTCTTAACATTTTTTAACACTCAGTACCTTCAGTATCAGAAAATAAGGTAATTTCCACACAGTTACTTACAGAATACATGTAGAATGCCAGAACTGTAGATTCAATGGCAATTACCCACTCAGTTCTCATCCAGAGGAAACAGTAGGAGTCAGTTGCTTGCAAGGATGAAGACAAATACAATGATCTAGTCCAAACAAGACAAATCAAGACTTTATGATTTGGAATAGTATGCCAAAGAAAAAATCCCACCCAACCAAAAAAGGATTTATCACAGAAAATTTTAGAGAGAAAAAGGCATTTCAGTGCTCCAGTTCCCTTTGTTTTCAATAACTAGATACAAACACCTCAGAAGGTGAAGAGGAACTAAATCACCATGGAGGTCTCAACTTCTTCACCTTTCTGTGCTGATTTTGTCAGGAGCCGACAATGGCAGTTATCCAAGAACTATGCCTAGCCTTAAGTAGGATGAAAAGTGTTGGTGGGTTATGTAATGTAAAATAAAACGTGGATTTTGGGGTCTGCAGTTCTTGCTATGATGCTATGTTTTGTTGTACATCAGTCTCGTTGTTCAGGACCAGTTTCACTTTGATTCAGAGAGGTTTTCTGTATTCCAGGACAGCATACAATAAGTCTGTGTTCTCTCTTTTAGAGTCCAATGATTCTGAAGTGGTAAAGCACATGAAGTTTCAGGGCCTAACAGACTAAATAAGAGTTGCAGGATTTAAATCCCAGAATATTATATGACATTAATTGAAAGTCCTGAATTATTGTAAATAATACAAAGTAAATTATTCAGCAAGAATCCCACAAAGCACTGAAGTAACAGCAGTAGTACTTTTGTTTCTCTGAAGCAAAGCAGATCTGTCAGGAATCTGCTTGTTTCAAACACGGGATCTGTTTYCTGTTTTGAAGTAGGCCAGGTAGCACCTGCAGTACCTTTCACATCCCTTGTACCAACTCTCGCCCTCCCCTGGTGCTGCTCCTCAATTGCTGGAATCAGGGCACTGTGGATGGGTGCAATGGGAATTGAGGTCAGCTTCAGACACTGCCTTAACACTTCCTTAAGTGATGGGACAATGAAAAGGCTGTGCAGCTCCTGGGAGGCCAACAACAAAACATTTCCTAAAACATCCACTTGTTATTTGTGAGCAAATAATCTATGAATTCAATTGGAGTTTATGTGAAATGCTGCCACGGGAAAAACCGTGTGCATGAACACAGGGCCAGCATTCTTGTGAGCTTTGGTAGGAGAAACGTATCTTATACACACTCTAAAAAAGGAGTTTATCTTTTTTAGGTATAGAAATTTCTAAGGTGGCTATGCTGAAATCTGCTTTTAAGAAGCATGTGGAAAGAGTGTTGCCATAAATAGTTGCCAATATATATTATTTAAAGAAATAGAGATAAAACTCTTAGAGTTTCTTTTGCAATATGAATTTATGGGATAGCCACACTTTTTTCACCTTTGCTAGCACCAGTATCCATTTGTGTATATCTATGATTAGTACTTAAATGGCTGAGGATTTTCAAAAAGTGAGCAAATGTAATGAAAAATTAGTGTGACACAATGTAATAAACCCCACAATTGTTTATTTGATTAATGCCTTTTCATATCTGTGTCCAGCTATTGTACAATACAGAAGTATTACCATATACAAATTTTTTTTTCTTTGCTGGTAGTCTGCTATTTGTAATAGCACACTTAAAAAAATATTTTTTCATATTTAAGTTAAAGAGTTCATATTTTAAAAAAGCATATGGGTGATTAGTGCTGTTGAAGRGGGCTACTCAAAGACTGTAGAATAAAGATGTATGTTGGTAAGTTGTTTGTGAAAAGCAGATCAGAAATCATGTGTGTTATAGGGAGATCARAAGTATTGAAGCTCAATCAGAAGTCTTTTTGGCTACCCATCAAAGACAGTTTCTATGGAAACCTAGATAATTATACAGTGATTTTCGTRCTATTTTAGTTATTAATTTGGTAGTGACATAATATTTCCTTTGTTAATCTTTTTAGATGTTTCTACAGAGGTATTYCTAAAATAATTAGGTCAGCATCTTCCCATGCCTCATGCAGGGAATTCTCTGTGCCACTGATGTAATGGAATATTTAAAACTAGACACAGACACTAGTGAAATTAATAACAATTTGAATAGTCTATTTACTGTGGTCTATGGAAAAAAGTCATAAAGGTTAGAAGGTTCAATCTAAATTATCTTCTTAGTGTGAGAGATACATTTGTAGTCATCTTGTTTTCTTAAAAAAAAATCAGACTAAATGGTAGCTCAGAAAGCCTTTTCAAAGCCTCTCCAAAATAGATTGACAACAACATTATTTATAAGCAAATTCTCCTATTTAGAATATATATATAAATATTAAATTAAGCAAGTAAACAACATGATTGAGAGATTTCTGTTCTTTTGTTTCACCCTGGAAAATGAGTCAGTGCTTCATGTACTTGTGATCTTTTCAAGTTACAAGCCAACTTTGCTCATTTTCTAATACAGGTTGCAKATCATTTATTAATCTGAAAATCAGCAGCTCCAGACTGAATGTAGATAAAGGTGGGCAGAGTTAAATTTGTATAAATTCGAAAGACAAAATTAACTTATCCACATTTTTTGTTCTCTGTTGTAGCACACAATATTTCAGTATTTCAGTACAATATGGTGTACCTCTACATTATTAGTCAGCTAAATCACCCTTTGACAATTAATGTAATTGCAATTTCACAGTCTAGTAGTGTATTCTATAAATCAATACTTTAAATTGACACTAGGAAGAATTTTCAGCCTGTCTTACAAGGCCTTTACCCTTGATGGGAGTTAGATATTGAATTACTTACCATTCTGAGAGTTCCAGCCTCTATCCTCTGAATCATTTGTRTCTTTCTCTTCGAATAATTCTGCCATGTGAAGCTACTGAAACTTCAGTAATCAAAATCGTGTGTTCAAAACCAAACTCCTGCCCAAGAAGGAGACAAAATGTCAGTCAGGTTCTTTCCCACTATTTTCCCCAATAACTTCCATGGGATGTAAAAATGTGTCTCAAATACCAAGTGATGCTAACGTTTACATTAATAATCCTGACAACTTTTCATTAAAGAGGCATTGAGAATGTTAGGGAGACACAATATTTTGGAAAACATTATGCACTCTGAATATGCCATCGGGAGAACAATTTTTCAGCTTTTATTATCATGGCATCTTGCAATACAGTAATGATATTACCAGATACCCTGACAAGCAGAGGTTGTTCTGGCAGCAGAGACCAATTACCATTACAAATGGAGGAAAAAAGCAAATGATTTTGAGTCATATAACATTTGGACTGTTAGAAATACAATTCTAAGACTGCATCTCCATGGTATCCTTTCTTCAGCATTCGTATTTTGAATTTTGTGAGAGATAATAAAATCAAGCTTATTGCTAATATTAACTAATTACGGCTTGCCAACATAAAGCAACACATAAAATTCCCTAAATTTGGTCTAAATGCATTCCTGTGTTTGTTCTTTTGCATAACATAAAATAGAGTGACTGTAAGGAATATGTAAAGTCTCAATAACATTAAAAAATTTAATTAGCAAAATGTGCTTTCTGTGTCATAAAAAGAGAATTGGAGAAAATCTGTGATTATCAAAAAACCAAYGATAAATAAGCAATGTTGAAGAAAAATAGAATGTCATACCCCATAAAAAACCTGCAGTCAGAGAAAAGGATTTGACATAGGGAGCCRGGGAGGTGAACTCAAGAGGCATGGAGACTATTAGGATGTAGGTTTGCCATTGGTTTGTAAAACACAGGTTTATGAGTAGATATCTTGTGTGAAAAAGTCAGTGTTATATATGCAAAAGATGTTTGTTACTTTCAGAACGAGGGTGACAAGAATAACTYTGGCAAAATAAAATGCTGGAATGAAAGTTGATCTGGAGTGTAACCAGAGTCTGCAGGGTGTGAAATACTCTATGATCATACTGGTAAAATAAACCTTAGRTTTTTGCTTTGGTTTTGGGAAGACTTGAATAAAAACAGGTAAAGTCCTCCTTAAAGGGACAATTTTATATAGAACCCTCTTCCATCTCTTTCCTTCCAGGAAGACCTCACATTTCACAAGCCTCATTTTGTCTTTGCAATAGAAAGAAAAACCTGCTACTCGCATGCTGTGTGTGAAAATATTCTATCATTTTACAGTGGCAAATAAAATGCCAAGTGTGACAATGGTGACTATGTTGAGAATGTTACTTCACCATTCAGTAGCTGGCATTAAACCATCATCACTCACAATTCTTGGCTCAAAAATGAAGTTGTCATTAGTGTGCAGGCTTAAAAAAATAAATATATCTTTCATTGACTGACTTATTAGGCTGACAAAGTATTTATTTTACTTTACAAAGATTCGATGTGTGTGGTGGTTTATGCTAACACATTTAGCTGTATTATCAGATGCCATCAGTTATTCTAGTTCTTCAGTAAGCTGCAACTCATGCTGGCTTGTGATCAGCATTGCTCTTTAGTGCTTTGTTCACTTCTGTTGTCTGTTTCACATTCCAGCTGTATTTTAAGGGTGTTCAGCAGAGGTCATATTTCTCAAATCAGAAAGTGAAGAGTTAAAAAAGATGCTTTGTAWAACTTTGGCCATACAAACAGAACTTGGCACTGGCCACCAGCAACTGTTCCCTCACTCAGTGAGTTATTAGGCATAATGTTATGGAATGTTAAAAGGCCATCTCAGAGGCTTGGGCAGAGATCAGGCTGTGATATGAGATCATCTAAAAAGAAAGATTTTAATGCACTTACAAGGGTTTTTAAAAGAAAAAAAAATCACATCTAAAATGTGTTGAAAAAAAGATCTATTCTGTAATTCTGTATACTCGGTATTCCATCAGAAATTACTATAAATGTTCAGACAGATATTTTTCAAAGAAGTGAAGAGTAGAGRCACAGTCAGCCATAGAGTATCATACTTGGGTGATAAATACACATAAAATAGAATTTCATAAATAAAGACCCTTTAGGATATCATCCAGATAAACAGCATTCTGATTAATAAGTTCTCTACTTCCACTGGCAATTAAAACCTTCTAAAAAATGTTAAAAACGGTTAATTAGTTTTCTGATATCTCTCAACCTCAGTAAAATAACTATACTTTTTAAGTCTACTTAAAAAGGAACTCAAATATATGCTTAAAGCTGAATATATGCTCCCATTCTTTGCACAAACACAGCTATATTTTTATATATTTTTGGAAGTACACTTCTGCCATATATAACTGCATATTAGAGCGGAAGTGCCTGAGTCCCAGCAGTAGGGAGGAAAAAATAATCAGTGTTCATTAGTGAAAACTGAAGAACAAACCATGGGTTGAATTTGTGGACTGCAAAAATAACAAGAGGCATGAAATGCAATTGTCAGTCCCTTTGGGCACACAATACCATAGGTAATTCCATTGCACAGCAAAGCAGTGGGGTCATTAATGCCTTCATGAAGGATAGGAGATCATACAAGAGACAAGGCTGTTTAAAGGTACCCCATACATTATGGTCTCCTGTAATTACATGCATTGTTCAGAACAAAACTCATTGTGGCATTTCAGTTACGTTTTTTTCATATTTTAGGTCATTATTACCATTGGCTTTCATACATGATAAGCTTTAGTCAATTGCTGAGAATAAGCACTTGTACTTAATCTGCTTTTTGGTTTAAATACAGTCCTATATTTTGCAGGTTTCTTTTCATTAGAGATGAGCAGAGAAAAACAAGTAAATGCAAATATCTTATGCAAAGAAGTTAAAAATAAAGTTACTGATGAGAGGGCACAGCTACATATGGGCATGTACTAAAATTGGATAAATCACTGAATATTTCAAGTCAGAAGGAACCCATCATCAAGTCAAACTCCCTGCTCCTCAMAGGACTACCTAAAACTAAATCATATGACTAAAAGCTTTGTCCAGATGGTTCTTGAACTCTGACAGGCTTGGTGCCAGTACCACTTCTTGGGGGAGCCTGTTGCACTGCCCAAACACACTCTCAGTAAAGGAATTTACTTCTGTTTTAGCTTTCCCTGTGGCAAAAAGGATTATTGTGGCTCATCTTTTAACTGTGATCCTTCACTTGACCTCCTTTTGTTCACTTTGCAGATATTCTAAAACTATAAAAGAAAAAAAATGCAGAAAACATTCAGCCAACTTTAAGGCAAATATGAAATGCTTCCTCTTGAATATTCAGAGTGAAAGTCTTATTTTAAGAGTTGTAGTGAATATGTAACAAGAATAAAATCTTACTGAATATTCTCCATGGGGAGAATCAAGGGTAAACATGCCAGACAAAACATAGCAGAAACTATAGAATGATGCTGTCAGTCCTGGTAGTGATCTTCCTCCTTCCTCTCTGCCTTCATCTCTCTGGTGTTGTGATTATTAATCCCATATTATTTTCCTTGAGGAAGTTCTCCTTTTCACTCCCGTGTCTCTTGTTGTTTGGTGGTTATAACACCACCTGTGCTCTTGCTTTAGATTATGAGTATTAATCATGTACACTATTTTTCTTCATAAACATACTTGTGTTTGTTAAACAGTCWAACCTCACAATTCAAAAGTCCTGGGAGGTTTTGGATTTCAGTGATTTTTAGAAAGAGTAATATGCATAGATCYATTTCAATTCCAGCCAAAGAAATTATTAGACTTGAATGTTTTTCTTAATGCGAGCACATTGTCAAAACAGGTGGCCTAAAGAAAATTTCGGTGGCTTTCAGAAAACTCTTAAAGTATTATGAAGTTCAGGATTTTTCACTCACTTGAAACATTTCATTGAAATCACCACATATCAGTGGAAGCCAGTGTTAACAGTCGTGAGAAGCAGGAGGAAAATGATGATGATAAACTCCCAGAGCTGCTTGATCAAACCAAGCAATACACAGACAGTTCAAGGTATCCAAGCCTTCTGGCTCACRGCTAAATAAATTGCTGGGTTTCCAAGCAGGAACTCAAACCATAAAGGAGTCTGCCTTGTAATGCATGATAGAATATATTGCTTTTATCTCTTCACAGATTGCCTCCTGTAATTTTCRCCCCATTAGACAACTTCGGTTTAACACTTCCCCCCTTTCTGGTGTTTTAGCAGACCTAAGCTTCAAGTTGGGTGCTTAATTATATCTTTTTCACAGGCCAGTTGTTTCCTTGGTCAATGTCCAATTTCTTTGGCTAAGACCACAGGTCAACAAGGAGGTGATTCTGAAGGAAAAATACCTTTCCATTAGGAACACAAACAAGAAATATTTATTTATTTTCATGTGGGTTCTTGGTTTTTTCATAACAAAATCTTATGAAATAGAGGAGCCAAAGCATATCATATGAGTATTTGAAAAAAAAAAAAAAAAACCCAAACCAAAAACAAAAAAGTGAGCTGTATTTTAAGTCACATGCAGTTTCCATACACCCCTTGGTATCTTCCACTCTGCAGTGAACTTTCTGCTCATCATGAATCTACAGGCAGCGTTCTAAATAGACAGAGGGTTTAGTTTCATTGCCCAGATCCAGCAAACACTGCTGGCAAGCTTCAGAGCTCTCTCTGTCATTATTGGTCAGATTTTCTATTTCTGCTGTTGACAGGGAGGTTACAGCTCTGACAGTAACTGGTGGCCTTTGTTCTTTCCTGCACAGGTCACCTCACTGACAGAGGTACCGACATTTCTAACATATATATGCAGATGAAAAAAGCTTAAGTGATGCCAAATTTGTGCACATAACAACCAAAATATTAAAGGAAGGTGCTCATCATGAGAACAAAGACCATTAATGAGTCAGTAGCGCAGCGCAGCTTGAAATGCAAGAAGTGTACTGTCCTCATGTGATCTGACTGCAGCCCTTCACCTTAAACACCTTTTCTACATTTTCATTTTTCAGAAAAGAGAACAACAGAAAGTTTCTCACTACCCAAAATCCATGGAAATTTAAGCTGGAAAGGAAAATATCACATGTGAACTTTCCAAAGGGCTGCACCCTTCATGGCTGTGGTTAAAGGCAGTAAGACAAGTGGTGTTTGATTTGAATCACTTGCAAGTTTTAGACCACTCCAGTCTGTATTTGTTACTGGTTTGAGTTTCACAGCAGTGCAAGACAGTCCATTCTTCCGGAATATTACTTAACTGTTAATTTCTAAGACATTCTCTTTTTTCTATGGTGTTAGCAACCATAAAATGGTGCAGCTGCAGTAAGGTAACTTGGCTTGTCCTGAAGCAATTGTTTCAATAGCACCAATGAGAGCAGCAAAAAGAAGTTGAACTCAAAGTGCAGACAGATGAGACACTGTCAAGGAGATGTAAAAATGGATGTAAGTGTAAGGAAGATCCATGAACATCCTTAAAAATCAAATGAAAATGTAAAATCTGGTAAAGAGAGAATTTTGACTTAACAATAAAATCCATTTGTCATTGAAATATGCCATGACTTGAGTTAGGTTGAAAACTAACAAAAGGTTTCTGTCAGTAGCTAATAGAATATTCTTCATGCTGGGTTAGCTTTTTCTTGTGCACATTTAACAAATATAAGGATAATGAATCTTTCAATTGTTAGTTCAATTTGATTGAGGGAGTGTGGGTGGTTTGCATAACAACTGTTACACCCCGAGAGTGTTTCAAAACTATTGCAAGAAACATTAAACATGATGTTCTAGAGCATAACATATCGAGTGTATTAAATTAGAGGTTTGCATTTGAATTTTCCAGCACAACACATATAATTTTTAAGTATTATAAATAGATTACTTAATTATTCTTCCCGAGGAAGGATAGGTGTATATAATATCAGCTAATTATGTAGCAGTCTGCAGGTGAGAAGGAGCTGGTGGTGAAGTACTGATTCTGTTTCCTGAGCAATTACTGACCCCTTGTGTGAGCAAACCTCAGGCTCCTGCAGGCTCTTGGGTTGATGCAYTGAACTTGGCTTGCCAAACTTTACTTGGTTTACCATCGGACTTTACTTTGTTTGCCATCAAAGCTCTGGGGCAGACTGAAAGCACACACAAATACAGGTGGTCCTTTGGGCTTAGAGGCTGAAGTATGGACAGACCTGTCTGTGGAAACACACTCAGCTGAAGGCTGCTTGCAGGGGAGCCTTGCTTGCTCAGTCTCAATGACCAGAGCTCTGTAATTGCAGCTCCACTTCTTATCCACAAAAGGTAGCAGCAGGAGTAGAAAGGTTCTCACTCAGATTCAACAAATATTTATATACACTTGGTCATTTCATAATACCTTTTACTGCTTAACAAGATGTTCTGTAATTTCTAGAGGTCACATGAGTGGGAAAGAGTTTATTTTTGTAAGTTGAGCTTTTGCAACCATTAGCTGCATATAATGTTCTGATCTTTGGGGAAGGAGAATGCTTATAAAGGACAGCATGAGTAAGTCATAATCGTATCATGAAACACACATCATTTGGGATAAAGATAGAATTGGAATACAAACAAAAATTACCTTTCTGTCTGAAGAGAAAGTCTGAATTAATTTCTGACATGGTGGCATTGTTGTGTAGTTAAAATTCATCACCCTTACCTCAACTTGTATTCAAAGTCCCACAGAACTGAAAAGTTTGATTCAAAGCCTGTTGAATTAATCCGAGTCTTTCCTTTCCCTACTGTGATTCTGTAAAAAAKGAGAGAGCTGGATGAAATTAAATGCTGGTCTCTGAAAAGAACCTATCTAGAAAAATAGAAAGATTCATGTTGGACTGCTTGATGAAATGGCATTAGAGTTGCAAAAATGTCTGACACGTGTTACAGCATGACTTTTGTCCTTTAATATTAAGAAGCACAATGTCCAGCAGTATCTGTTTTGCCCAGTCAGTGAATACCTTGCAGTTGACTGCAGCTGACCTTGCTGAGTGAGCATCTACTGCTTTTGTTAGAACAGTTGTTGCCAACTAAGAACAGCAAGTGTATTTCTCTACTGATTTACTTTAAAGGCAGTGTAACAACCTTCATCTTCTTTCCAGTCAGCAAGTTTTCCTTCGTTCCTTCTGTCTTTTATGCAATTAATAATTTTTGAGTCCTGGAGTTCAGTTATTCCCACAGCTTTGAAGACTTTTATGTAGAATGAAAGGTGAGAATAGCATCTTCTTAATGTAATGTTTAAATTTTATATATTTTACAGTCATTTCACTTTATGAAAATTGTACATCTACTTAAACTAGTAGGTTTTTTTTCTATTTTAATATTGCCTATGGAAAACAAATTAGAAAAAAAATCACTGGTTTTAGAAAAGACCTAAGAACAGGCACAAGGCTTGGAAACAGTTGAAGCATTTGGTTTTTAGCAAGTTGAGACCTCATCTTCAGGGTTTTTGATGAACATATTATTATTGGTCAGACTGTTTTGTGATTGCTGCTTCAGAATTACTTGGTGCAGTTTCCACTCATCCCTTTTTTTTTTTTTTCTTTGTCTCTTCATTATTTGCACAAAAGTCAGGCTTTCTGTTAGAAAGCATCAAGTTTTTAGGTCACAGGTTGGGTGATTAGCAACACCTTCACATTCTGCATGTATTGTTCAGAAGTCAGCAGACAATATTTCCATATGCATCTSATACAGGGAATGAAAAAAATGCTACTTTAATATCATTCCAGTTATATCAGTATTCAGCCTAGAGTTTGTGAAGTGTAAATTGCATTTTTAACGATCATATGAATACTAATTCTCCACACTGAGAATTGCTTTTCCAATAACGTCTAATTTTAAAATATGGGACAGAACTGCATCTGGCTCTACATGATGCTCTAGAGAAGACTGAACACCCCACAGAGACAATTTCTAGTATGAAAAGCTGTTTTCCTCTCTACAAAGCAGGGCATTCTCCAGATACAATATTAGTCCCAACACCCATTTTCATTTCAAGGGCTTAAAACTAGCACCAGCTTAATATTAACATATTTGGCAAGTAGTGAGCACCTTTACCAATTTAAGCAAAACTTCTGTACATTTATTAGACTGTGATGAGACATTGCATCTTCCAGAGTGAGCCTGAAAAATAAACTGTTCTATAGCTATATTTCATTTTGGTGTAGAGATTGAAGAAGTTTCCTTAAGCAGACAGATACAGTCACTATAGTGGTAAAATATGTCTCAAATACTTGTCTGTGTATTTCCTGGAAAGTCAGCATGGTCCTTTTTTTCAGTATTTTGCTGTGTTTGTACTTTACCCATAGATATTTACCGCAGTTGGTGGTCTATCAACAATTCTGTTGACTGAYAGTTCATTCCAATTTTTCTCATAAAGAAGAAAGAAAAAAAATCCATGATGGTAGACTCAGAAAATGTAAGAATAACATGAACAGCAATTGGCAGTACAGGACAATCAAATAATGAGAATTTAACTTGTAATTTGTTCTAGCATCACCATTCTGTGGTAGGATATAAGGAAATTTTGAAGAGTTTTGGGTGTGAGAAACTACCAGGGACATTTGCTTAAGCAGGATTGCTACACTTGAGTTAGTTCAGGTGGAACATCTGTACTACACAAGCACTGAGCCTTTGCCCCAGAATCACATTGAATCTGATAAAATTATTCTRCATCGATTTCAACTTTGATCAGCTAGGCCCTGCAGCTAGCTGCTTTAAACTTGGCAAAGYAGTCACACAAGGTGGAGCTCAAAGTTACAAGTCCAAAGGAAACAGTGCTGGTTTTGCTGSCGGATCCTCAGCACACAGAAGCAGCTCTGTGCTCTGAGCTTTGGCTCAGCCTCTGGTGCATTATTTTAGACCTCAAGAGGTTGTATCTGTAAACAGTAATTTTCTCTAGAAGTAAAAATGTAGAAATCAGATTAATTTGTCAACACTGACAAATGAAAATATAAACTGACATCAAATAGATTCTAAACAATTGGTTATAAATAAGGATAGTTATTGGACAGAATTTACAAAATACTATCCAAATGGTTCTGGTTACATCAATTTCTGTGACACATTTCTGCAGCATGACAAAAATATAACAATCTCAGGGGTTATTTACTCTGAAATTTTTATTTCTGTAGTGCCTGTAGAGACAGCTTGTTTACAAACAGGAGTTAATTTTGGCACATAAGATGCYCAAGCAAACATAGATTCCTGGAACTAGAAACAAAGCTTCCAGTAAAGCAGAGATTGAACTCTCAAGAGGTCAAATAAACTAAACATTACTAATCTTCAGTGGTTACATGTTACTATCTTTACTTTTTGTTTTTCAAGTGCAGTGGTAGCAGAGTGTTTGGAATCATACTTCTGTTCTCTGGAAATTTGTAATACATTGTCTGTGGGGTTTTTTAGAAATACTAAATCTCCGCTGTGGTGAGACAATTTTGTTTTGTTGTGAGTGCCTCCCTTAGATCCACTRTGAAAAGACAGCCTTCTTGAAATTTGCATAGAAGGTGCTGAATTATGTTTAATTAGGGACTTTCTCTGTGCTGATTATTACAGTGGTTTATTTTCTCCACAAAACAAGTAGGTGTGAGCATTGCCTTTACTGAACATCCCTTTCCTGCCTGAAATAATTTTGTTTGTCCAAGAATGACTAAACAAATTACTTAAATTCAGGAGATGAAAGAGGAAGAGGAAGCAAACAGGAACAAGGAGATAAAAATACCACCAAAAGCATCAAAACAGGCAAAATATGAAGCCCAAATTACTGCACATTTCATTATGTCAGGAAATATAAGAAAGCAGACAAAAACAAATGTATTTATACATGCAGAATTTATGCTAAAAGTAATGAATATCAGTATATGAAAAAAAAAGGCTGACACTACTGTTCATTTAAGGAATTATAACTGTCAGTGAGTTGTGGGGAATGGAGTAACTAATTAAAAACTGTCAGTGAGTTGTGGGGAATGGAGTAATCCATGTGGACTTGGCTTCATTGACAGCCACTGATGTTCCACTGCACTGTCTCTGCAGTGTAATCAGGTAACCCAGACAGATGAGAACAYGCTATAAAAGCTGAGAAACATTTCTCTAAAGGCATTGTTGGTGAGCTGAAAGTGTAATGTTCTTGGGGACAGTCACAGAGGTAATATTTTATTTGTTAATTCGACTCCTACAACGCTGTCTCTTTGAAAGTCAGGTTTTTCTGCATTTGGTGCTCTCTGGCTCCAGTAAAAACGAACAGCAGAGCACTGAAACACCCAGGCTTAGTAACCTGATTTTGGATTTATCATTCCCTTGTATTCAAGGTTACGGCATCCAGTGCATTTTGGTAGAACTGAAAATGAGGTGTAAATAATTTCTTCTTTGGCAGAGAAATAGCTCCCTTTTCTTACTGACTTTAATATTGTTAACTAAATGTGGGAAGCTGTRGCTCGTGCCTGCTAAGTTCAATGAGAAAAATCTCAAATCCATAACATTTTGGATCAGGCACATTATTCAGGGAATAGGAGGAAATAGGATTAGAAGGGAGTAGAGCTGATAAAATGAAATCCTGATCTCACTAAATTCAAGGGGAGTTCTACTGTTCACTTAGAAAGGGCTGAAATGGTTCATGMTATATTACATTATTTCAATTAAGGTAAAGTATGATTGGGTGCACTGGCRATGAAAACTATTATTGTTATTAATCATAACAATAATAACAACAATAACAATAGCAACTAGCAAATAACAATAATAATTCATCAAGACCTGAGTTTTTCTGTCAGCAAGCTATTCGAAATGTTAAGATTTTACAAAAAGAGAAAAAAATGAAACAATCCTAATTCCTTGAAAATTAGAAAAAAMCCCAAATTTTTATATTTTAATCCATCCTGTCAGATACAAAGAGTAAAACTAACCCTTTTACATTTACAAATACCAGGAAATTTCATAGGTATAAGCACCAGAAAAAATAAATTTCTGCCAATTATAGGCTCATGCATGATGGTTCAATACAACCTCATCTGAAGATATTTAATCTGTCCTGTTATAGGGGAACCGTATCACTGGCTCAGTCTAATTGTTACTTTCCTGGCCCTTATGACCTTAATTCCTGATGTCAAGGTTATGTGTTTGCGGGAYATATCCATAAAAGGCAACTAGAGAGAAGAAAATGCACAGAGGTAATCAGGAATAATAAAAATAAAGAATTAAAAATTCATTACCATTCTGCTTTTCAAACTACATGTAACTTACCTGACTATTGGTATTAAAATAGTTTCTTTTTCCATGCTTCAGTGCCTTTACAATATACTTCATTATTTCATTTTAAAACTAGAAGAGGCTTTAGCTGAGAAACTTCCTTGTCTGAGACCAAAAGAAAGCTTCATTAGCATAATTCCTTACAGTCCTTCTGTTAGTATTTTCAGGGACAAAAATATAATTATCCCTTTAGTTAAAAAAAAAAAAAAAAAAAAAAAAAAAGGAAAAAAACCCAACAGAAAAACTGTGAACATAGTGAAATAATGGAAGATCTAGATTACAACTCCAGTGAAAAATGTGGGACGTACTGGATAGGAATATAAATATCATTTCTGACTGAAGCATGAAACCTAGGCAAACAACAGGGAAAAAACCCCACCCTTTTTAGAACATTTTGAGATGTGTGAAAACTACAAATGCTAGAACTGTGAAAAGGAAACTGGGAATTTGATCCATATGTTCTGGAAATGCCACTGCCCACAGCTAAATTATATTTGGAGAACAGAACAGAGAACAGAAGAACAACTGCTAACACTGTTATAAACACAGGGTCTCCCTGGTGATGCAAAGATCTTAACGTGGCAGATATTAATGAGGGACTCTTACCATCTGGACACCATATATGAAGAAATAATATTTAGTACATTCTGTGATAATTACTAAGGAATATATGATTTATCAATTATTTATCTAAAATTCTCAGAGGAGAAATCACCCTGCTAGCTCCAGGGGGAAAAAGTGCTATTCAGGGTGGTTTACACTTTGGGGTATTTTTTTATATAGGTGAGTATAATTTAAAAGCCTGAACTATTCTAAAAAATTGCACTGTATCAGAAAATATCACATTTTAAGCTTGGGAAGCTCTTTGCCATGGTATATATTTACAAAGTGAAATATTTTTATAATCTGCAATGTATGAAATAGCAAGATGACCTGTAGACAGACTATGCTACTTCTCAAACCCAAAAGCGCATCATGCTGATTCCAAGAGAAATAATTACCAGTTACCTTGGGCTGCCATTGCCTTATTGTCAGGAATGCCTGATTGGAAGGGGTGAGCTCCACTTGCTCTGCTCTTACAGATCCAGCCAAACCCCATATTTGTATTCTGTACTTTCAGTGAGCAGAAGCTTCTTACCAATTGTCACCTTTCACTTTACCTGAAGGCTGATCCTGGAAGCTTTTTCCTCTGATAACTCAGCTTCTGTGGCCTGCAGCTCTCACGTTCTGTTTATTTCAGACAGCCAGTACCCTTTTGTACCAACAAAAACCTTCTAACATGCAACGTGTGCTCTCATACTCAGTTCACATTAGTAACTTTTGCCCAGAAAGGGATAGAGACTAACACAAAGAGAGATAGATTGAAATAAAGCAGTCTCTATAGTTTTCTTGGCCATGCCAGCAAAACCTCCCTGAAAAAGTTTGAAACATATCTATAAAAAATGTTGAATGGTGGCAGCTCTATACCATCTGTTTTGTTCTGGTTTAGAAAGGAATTGCATCAATCCATGATGTTCTATATACCACCTCTCCTTCACAACAGCCACTAAGCAAAGCCTAGCAACAGTTGTGCCTATCGTATTAGAATAATCAAAATGTGTTTATTTATTACAAAGGACATTCAGAAATTATAACAATATAGCACTATTGGTTTGATACTAATTTTACTTTTCTTTTAAAAATGTCTTTGTTAAACAATTTATAAATTCTGAAAATAGTTCTCTGCAAATATAATTGTCAAGCTTGAACAGTTTTTATTTTTCATGTCTTTATTCATTCTTTTCTACGTAGTATTTGTGGAATTCAGCATCTGGAACGAGCAGGAAACAGGYTGACTCTCTTTGACTCCCTTTATTTCTGCATAGTGACATTTTCCACTGTGGGCTTTGGGGATGTTACACCCAAGATATGGCCTTCAAAGCTGCTTGTTGTCATTATGATCTGTGTTGCTCTTGTGGTGTTACCCATACAGGTAAATGTGCATTTTTTTTTTCTCTTTAGAAATGTTTTTTAAAACAAAGGAATAATAACTGAGATAATTTATTGTTACAATTATTGCACAGAAAATGTCAGAAAAAAGAACAATTGTCTATATCTCCTACTGTCTTTTTTTTTTCTTTTTTCTGTATGATCTTCTATGCTCTATATTTATACTAAAAACAGAGCACTGATAACAGTTTTCAGGAGCTGATGAAAGTTTTCTGATCCAGTCATGTAGCACAGAGCCTTTCCTTTATCCTGAGATATGGGTTTGTTATTAATGGAGCAATTACAAAAAAACCCCACAACAGTAGCCAGCACTTTCTTTATAAGCACAGCTTTTCCTCTGCAGGCTCTCCCTGTTTCTAATCTCAGCTCTCTCCACTTCCTCTCTTACTCTCACAACTCAGTGCAAACTTGAAAAAAATCTCATTAAATCTGCAACTCAAGCAAATTGGGTTCACAGCTGTGTATGGAACACATGCACATGGAGCCAGCAGCACAGTTAGAAATTTTTCATGCCTTCCTAAGTTTAGGACTTCTAACAGTTTCAACAGGGAAAGAGCAATTTGTGAAAATCCGAGTATTTCAAGGACTCAGCTTTATTAAATTTATACCAAGCATTTTCCAGCTCATTAGGTGAGGCTGGATGACAGAAACCTGAGGTTACATGGGAAACCCTGCCAAGATGTTCACTGTTCCATACTTGGTGATCACCCAGCCCTTGTGCCAGAAAAAGGCAGTGTGGGGAGACACTGCGTTTTTATCAAAGCCCACAGCAGACCTGCTAGACCATGAAGCTCTGAAGTTTCTCACACAGCCATGCTTTCCAGACTCTGCTTCTTTGGCAGTGAACTAAAGCTCKCTGTGGGCAGACAACACACAGACCCTGGGAGGGTGGAAGCTCAAGCTTTCGGCGTTAATTTTCTTGAAGTTATTTGAACACTCTAATTAAATATTTAATGTAGGCATTCACAGACTCATGCACTAACACGATTATATTCTCACTCAGTGAAAAATTAGTAAAATATATATTCTGTTGAAAACTAAAACATGCTGGTTTTGAAATTTGGAATTTCCTAGGACATGGAAATTTCATCCTTCATGTAGTTCTGATCCTTAAGGTACAAGAGCTCCATATTAGCAGTAAATAACCTAGAATCTACTGGCATTTCACATAAATTTACCTATTATTAGCTGTTTTATTTTATACTTTGTAGTGATAATGGGGCTCCATATAGTTTTCCATACACAGTATGGAGTGGGAGGCATTCTCTCCCGAGCTTTTGTCCTGCTGTGATATGAAATCAGTTATTATTCGTGATCCAGCCTCTCCATCAGTGAAATATGGATGAGAAAAAGCAGCTRTCACACAGGCACACAGTAAAATTGAGCTCAGTGTTAAACACGTATTACTTACAACAAGATTTGAAATGGCATTTGTAGGTTTTCTTACAGATTGTTACAGTATTCTCTTCGGTGTGGAGGATTCAGACAGTAGTGTTTACTGTTAACCTGCATATACTGTTCAGCTGAAAAAGGCAAATTTGCAGCATTAACAGCGGCTGTGTATTTAAGTTTTATCTAAATTTATGACACAGACAATAGAGTATAGAGAACATCACCTGGAGAACATTGTAAAATCTCTGGGAAGAGTTACTGCCCAAACTGTGTAAAATGGTGCTTCTATCCAAGTATACTGACAGTAAGTGTGTGCAAATTTCATATGAGGAAAGCAATTATACCACTTGACACTAGAAAAGGAGAGCTCAGAGGCATAAAATACTTAAAGGAATAACATACCAGCTTTCATTCTTTTGTAAAATCCTGTGATTTAATGTATTCTCATGATATTTTAATTAATTTTCACTGCTGTTTGTATGTGTTAGGTTCTGGTGCTATTGCCATGTTTTGTGATCACCATATTAGGAAACATTTTACAAAGAAAAATATATTGTGGGCTAAGGGCAGCTTTTCCTAGAGACATGAGATGAATGATGCAACATTGCCAAGTCATTATAGAGTTGTAGTGCTCACCTCCTTGTCTATATTTCACTGACAATTGGCATCTCTTGCAGTTTGAACAGTTGGCATATTTATGGATGGAGAGGCAGAAGTCCGGAGGAAACTACAGTCGATACAGAGCTCAGACAGAAAAACACGTTGTGCTGTGTGTGAGCTCGCTGAAGATTGACTTACTCATGGATTTCTTAAATGAATTCTATGCCCACCCCAGACTGCAGGTACTGAGAGTGAAAAAAAGAAAAAAAAAAAAGAATTTTTTTTTTCAAGACCGGCTTCTGAAATTGTCTTTAATTTGTAAAACTAGTTTTGGGAATGGACAGCTGAATTGGGAGTCCATACCTGCAATAAGAAGCTGGGATACAGTATGGAGGCATTTTGAGGTGAACAGACTAAATAGGTAGAATTACCATCTTGTTGAATTATGCCAGTCCTTTTGGAAACAAGGTATTTCCATGCAAATTCCATAGATTCTATGCTAAAACAGAAAATAAATGAAAGCTACTTAATTTAATTTTTGCCATTGTTTTGGGGCTGGGTCCARAAATCCTTGTAAGTCAAAGCATCATTTGGTTTTCACCTTTTGCTTTATTTTTTTTTGCCAGTGTTAGAAATCACAGAATGGGTCAGGTTGGAAGGGACCACAGGGGTCATCTGTCCAACCTCCCTGCTCAGGCAGCATTATCCTAGAGCACATGGCACAGGATTCCAAAGATTAGATCCTCTTGGAATTATGGAAATCAAGAAATAAATATATGTACTGTACAGAACAAAGACTTTGAAAGATTACACAGGTTTTCTCAGTGTACATATATTCCCTAGCTACTGCAAACTTACCATATGACTTGTTTGGAACATCTAGAAGCTTATTTCTGTGAGGTATCAATTTGGGTTTGTTATCATTGCCTTTGCTACAGACTGTCTCTTTTACTAAATCTTCTCTATGTCTTTTACTCAGTTACCTGTGGCACCGTGCTTCATTAACCAGAGCAGAAACCACACAAATGCAATCCTCAAATGGCTGAGCAGCAATTTGCAAATCCCACATCTTCCCCAAAACAATTAGCTAGCAAGAGGCATAAGCAATTGCACAAAGAAATCCAGTTCTTTATAGATACAAACACAAACTGAAACACAACATTTAGTTAACTAAGCTGAAGAATGAGTCAGGCTCTGTGATACTCTGGMGACAAAGAAGAAAAGTCCTAATACYGCACAGGTGACTTAGAAGGACTTAGACACATTCCCTTCAAGCTGAAAATGAGTTGGGCTCAATGATCTTGGAAATCTTTTTCAATCTTAACGACTCTGTGAACTGGGAAGCTGAAGGGCACAGATGGTGCACTGCATTCAATGCAATTTGGCTTCGTGCAAAGCCTGAGTGTCCTAAGGAAGATTTCTGACCAGCTTGTCCTAAGCTTTCACTCTCCTCTCCCATGTTCCATTTATCCTTCCTTTTCATTTGTGCACTTAAGTATCCTTCCAACCATCTTTACTTTCCTAACAAGGACTATCTGTAGCAGATAGCASTTTGGACTGGGTCCTTAATGTAAAGGGAACAATTCTGAGGAAATAAATTCTGTCAGCATCTTATCAGAGATATTTTTGACATCCCAAGTCACTGTTGACTCATTGTCTAGCAACAGTAAATGGTAACATAACAAAACCCATGACTACTTCTCTTTTTTTTTTTTTCTCTTTTGGCAGGACTATTACGTGGTTATTTTGTGTCCTACTGAGATGGATGCTCAGGTCCGGAGAGTATTGCAAATCCCAATGTGGTCCCAAAGAGTTATCTACCTGCAAGGCTCAGCCCTGAAAGATCAAGACCTGTTGAGAGCTAAGTAAGCAAATACTGACCATTTTTTTTTCCATTTTTCTTTCACTCATATTGTTTGATAAATAAATTTAACAAGCAAAAAAGCTGTACTAAAAGGAAAGCCATGTGTATTTAGAAAAACTCTCTAATATAGTTTTTCTTATTATCTGAATTTTTTCAAGGAACAAATACTTGTAAGYGCTTTCATTTGACCAAATTTTTTTCACTGTCTTCTCCATCTCAGTTTTCAAAGGCGTTGAAACAGAACTGCTGTGATTTCTTCTGAAAAAACTGAAGAGTAAATTCCAAACTGACAGTAATGACAATTTTTTTCTGCTCCTTGAGCAAATATGAAATATGATGATAATTCTGACCAAGTAAAGGGGTAAAAAAGGAAACTTATCATCCTTTGAACCCACAGTACAGTTCTGTTGTTGAAGATCAGCCTGCAAACATTAAGCACTATTGTTCTATACCTACATGAACTCTTCAGGCCCTCTTACCACATAGTTTCACGACTTCTAAAAGATGTCCTATGCCAACCAATAGGGAACGACATTTATCAAATCACATCAGTCAAGCACACTTCCTCAATCAGTGAGCTAGGGAGGAATTCATGGTGGAATTCATGTAGAAGGATCATCTCTTTAAACTCTCCAAAGAGAGGGAAAGGTGATTCTTAGCAAATAACTCATTTAACTCATCTGCATTGCTCTGTGTTGTAAATACCTGAAATTAAGCCAATGCTTGTCTGACTGTTTGTGTAATTCCACCTTCTTCACCTGAGGGGAGTCATTTCCAAGAATCTCATCTGTGAGCAGCTCCATAARTAGTGTTATCTTCTCAGACTTCTGCCACTGGAAAAACAGTTACTTCTACAGCTGTTTAAAAGTTGACATGACAAGAAAGCTTTTTTCAGGATTAGAAGTTTGCTTTTGGTGAGCCTTTTTTTTTTTTTTTTTCTTTTCTTTTTGCTTTGTTGCTGATTTCAAGAGGGAATTCATGTGTGGATTGAGCTGACATTTGTTCTACACATTACAAGAATTAAAATTAGGCCGTTCCCTGAATACAATCTTGAATTCACTTCTAATAACTTGGAGGTAGTCAGCTGTGGAAATGTGCTTTTTCCTGCAGAACGTGTAATTGAATGTACCTGTCGCAGAATAATTTTCAGCCTCTCCTGAGGGAAGAAGCATAGTGGGAATTTAATAGAACATTTAATATGAAATATAACCCAGTACCCAAGATGTTTGGTGTATTTCTTTTTAATGGGAACATTATGTACTGAGGAGATAGCAAGGCACATGGTAGACTTTTCATAAATAAAGTAATGGTTACCAATGACAACACAGTAATCAAAAAGGGTCTCATTATCAGAATTTATACATATATTATATGTGAACCCAATGTCAAAGTAACATGATAAAGGTCACACCAAAAAGTAAAGGAATACCAAAAATTGTCTGACTGCATCAGTAGCGAATATCCAATTAACAAAAGATTACATTTTTGCAAAAAAATCTCATCTAATTTAACTGAATTTTCTTTCCTACAGCTTTGGTAAAGACCCTGTGTTCCCAATACTGCTCCCATGCTTAGATGAACTTACAAAGCTCCCATAATCCCTTCCTAATCAAAGACACTGTGACTGGAAATAGTTAATTTAATGCATATATACAGAGAAATGTCTGTTATTTATCCCAAATACATCATTCTTGTAGATCTACCCAACTTTTTGCAATCACTAGGCAAGACAAGCCTATTATCTGCCCCCTCTTGTCCATTCCTATCAGTAATAACTTTTGCATATTGCACTCTTACACAGCAGGCAGACTGGGGCTATTTATTCATCTTTTACACTCATGACAGATAAAATACTTAGCAAAAAATGAAGCTTGAGGTCACTCTGCTCTTACTACTTTGGCACAGCTTTTACTGGCAGCAAGGAAAGAAATGAGAACAGAGAAACTAAACTTGGTATTCTGTTTTTCTGGGCAAGACTCTGACCTGTGAGACACGGGTCCAGGGAGTAGCTGGTTGTGTGTGACAGGTTTGTCTCCTCTCTTCCAGGATGGACGATGCTGAAGCCTGTTTCATCCTGAGCAGCCGCTGTGAGGTGGACAGGACAGCAGCTGTAAGTTGGAGAGGGAGAAATGAGAGGATGTGCAGGTTTTACTGTCCCTGTCTTCACCCTCTCAGTTCTTTTTTATGGAAAGAGTGCAGAATAGCATAATAGCACTCTCACAGTACCTTGTAGAACACTGATAGTCGGTCATTAATCACTTGCAAGAAAGGTAGGTTGTCAATATTCAAAGTACCTGGACTAATATCAGTATTTGCTCCAGATACCAATTCAAAGAGTTGCATTTATTAAATCAGAAAAGAGATAGATCTCCCAGGTATATTCAGAACTACTAAGGGTTGAAAATATGACACTAATTAAGTTTATAAATAAATTTGTGACTAATATCACATAACCAATATTTATGAGAGTATTTGACCATGTTGCCCAATTTTAAAAATGGAAAATGGCAATATTTTTTAAGCCCCATACTGGTGGTTATCTGCAATCAGGTAAGTTACCATCCACAAAAGGGATGTTGCTAATACAAACCTCTGTGCAGTGTATAAAAGAGTAAAACTATATGAACTAGAACTCTTGCAGCTAATGAAATTATCCACTGATCACAAATATCCAGGTTAAAAATCCACTGTGGAAGGATTCATGAACACAACTTAAGATTTTTCACCATGAGCTGTACACTAAGTTATTCCAGTCTTGCTTCTATTCAGTTCCCTCTTGAYCTCCAAAGGGGATCAGTACAAGTCTTAATATCCCTGAAAATGCTTACAWATTACCAAGCAAGACTGAACCCATRTTTATAATTCAGWAATTATGTTTTAAGCACTCTCAACTAAAAATACTGTTTTGGTGCTACATTGTTAGAAATAGCAATTATTTTTCTAAATGTTGAAAACAGATGTAGTAAAGCACAAGAAATGAGAACTTTGCATTATATATATAGCGTTACTTAATATATTCTCTATCACTTATAACTCATCTGTCATCAGAACTTAGTTAAAAGATCTTAGCCAAAGATCCTGTTCTGGACCCATCACTTGCAGAAAGTCACTGAGCTTCGTAAGAAATAAATCTGTGCTCCTAGCAGAACATTGAAACTTACTGAGCTTAGGACTTTGAATTTGATTCATCAGCAACAGACTCCTGAAAATACACCAGTGAAAGCCACTGAATTGGCAGCAAGTAATCCCAGAGTAGTTAAGCAAGGCAAACGTACTGCTTGGAAGGGCCCAGGGTACTTAAGGGTAAAAAGAAGCWGGAGTTCTTGCAAATACCTGGGAAAATACCAGTAACTTCTGTGAGACTGAAGAAGACCAAAAAAGCCAAACTGTCTTGCCTAAGTTAGCTGTGATTTTGGAATAAATCTGCTCCAACATCTCATTTCATATACTGTACTTGGCAGTTGCACAGTGGTTACAAATGAGACATCCCATAAAAGCAGAGTGTTAATTTACACTGCACTGGGGAGGTTTATGCAGCATTGAGGACAGCACCACCACCAGTCAGCTGTTCATCTCTGCTCATAACAGCTTTGGAATTTATGCAGAGAAAAGACAATTTTCAGCTCTGCTGAACTGTCTATAGGGCAGGCAGTGGACTCTGCATGGAGCTCCCAGAGCTTCCATCCRTTGTGGCCAGCACTGTGGGGGTTTGGCTTTGGGCAGCTCTCTCCTTTCTGCCCTCACGGAATCTGTGCTCAGGAACACCAGAATGGTACCTGGCACATTCCAGCTGTCAGTACAGACTGTTACAGATCTCGTTCCTCTTTGTACCTGGAGCACACAAACAGGCACATCTTACCAAAGACAGCTCCTGGTCCCTTCCCCTGGGACACAGCACCCTCCCTGCTGGAGGGCTGGCTGGGCAYATTAAAACTCAGGCAATCAGTGTGATCTGAAGCTTTTGAGCAAGGTGTCACCTCTACCTTGTTTTCAGATTACCTTTTCACGGGGAATACAATTATTTAACTGCAAGTAGAAAATTTTAAATTTTTTTAAAAAATATTTTGTCTTACTGCCCCCTAGAGCTGTGAAATGAAATGTATTGAATTTCCTACCCTTCTCAAGCCTCATGTCAGTATGTAAGGTTCGTTTGTCACTGGGCTAAAGGAAGTTCAGCTGTCATCCCACTTATCAATCTTTATAAGTACAACTGATTTTCCACCCTGCTGTTGAGAAGGTGACAAACTGCTAAAAGAGCCTTGGATCCTCTCCTACATGTGACAGCTGTCAAAAAAAAAGAAGGAGATTCCTGACCACAACCACGTCCTGTTGTTACGCAAGTGATTTTTTTGAAGTCCACAAGGGTTTTTATCTCCCCAGCTACAATCCTCAAGCAGAGGATCCACTCATTTGCCATGGGTACCACTGGCTGCTGTTGCTTGCTATTTTGTTAGTTAATAACTTCTAGTGATAACACTTGTGTTGCTGACAGCTTTCTTTTGAGGCTTTCTGAAAATTCAGAGATGTTCCAATTCAAACTTGCACCTTTTTCCCCCCTTCCATTAGTCACACTGTGTGACTCTGCTGTACTGGTAATCTAAATTGCTCTGCCTTAATAGCATCACAATATGGATGCAAACATAGCAGGATGTAACTAATTTATCAAGTCGTGTGTGGCAAGAAAAAGATTAAATTAACAGAACTATTTTAAAATACATAGTAAAGGCATTTCCTTGAGTTCTGATGATTTAAATACACCCACTTTAAAACTTCCAGCTTTTCACACATGAACTTAAATATCACCTCTACATTAATCACCATTTGGATCCATGGTAGTTTTTTGATGACTGACTGCAGTTCAATGTGTGGAGATCACACAAAGACAGTGTATKTTTTCACTCATCTTCCAAAGAAACATATATTTAATAATGGGAACAGAAGCATAATTTTGTTTCAGTAATCTCTGTTGATGTTTACATATGTACTATATACTGGGAGAAATAGGAACATTTTTTAAAGTCACCACAGTAGAGGATAGAAATTGCTATATTTTTGAAACAGAGAACCACAATACTGTGTGAAGAGACTGAGTCTAAGAAATCACTTAGGATATCTACTTTCTCTCCCCTGGAGTGCTTCCTCAGAGTGGAATTTGAGAGAATAACAAAGCAAAAGATCTGGGAACCCAAATACCTAGCTTTTATACTCAAATATGTGTATATACCAAGTGAAAGGAGAYAAAAAATTAAAATAGTGCAAGGTTATTAGATTAACAGTACATACTCACAGAGCTGATCCTGTGAAGCTATTTGGGGCATTTAAGCATCCATTTTATATATATATGTGTATTTATATTTATATATATTACATATTGTGGTCTGCTGATTCAAAGAAGAAATGGAAAATAGAAAGCAATTAGTATTTCACAGTGTTAAAGCTGCCAGTTTGCCAGATAATCTCAAGAGATTTTAATTGCAAGAGTTTTCCCCTTTTTTATACAATAATATTAAAAATATTTTATGTTGAGATTCATACTTGAAGTTTTATAACACTCACTTCTATGGGTCTAGGTCTGTTTGAGTTTTTAATAGAATAGTATAATTTAAATAATTTTTATAATGAGATCTTCAGTCTTACATTTAACGATCACTGCACATTCTGGTAAAATCAGGCTTTTTAGAGAAAATAACAATAAAAGAAATTMAAGAAAATTTCTACCTGTATTTCTAGGCATGTGGTATATAGAAAACAGCCTTTTCTCACCAGTCTTACAAGCCAGTGTGGTCTGAACGATGATGGAAAGGAAGGGAGGAAACTGGAATCAAACCCTATGCTGTTCAGCCACAGCATCACTGCAAGTGGCCCTGTTTCCCTGACACCTCTTCCATAAAAAGATTTGGTAACATCTTCAGAAACACAGTTTTTTTTCAAATTTGTTRCAAATCCCCTCTCAAAGCTTTTTCCTCCTGTAGCACCTCTGTGTGACTGCCATCTATGACATTAGCGAGTCTTTGCTAATTCTAACGGTGTGTTGGGGTGTGATTCCCTTAAGAGAAATAGCAAAAAATCAACAGCACACACACACAAAAATCCTAAGAAGGGTAAGTTGCCATTTGCTATAGAAAAGTAAAGAAAAAGTGACTGCATACAAGGAAAACCTGCAGCAGGTTACRCTCAAACTSTTAAATSTCCTGAATGGGCACAGCAATCCTGYATCTATAAAACTGCTAATAAGAAAAATGTGAAATAATGCATTTTGTCATCCTCTTTTGACTCCCTTCTAGTTTTTTTTCTAGCAGAAAAAGTACTTGGTAACATCTCATTTGATAATAAAATATTATGGTTTGAAAACGTCAGTTACGCTTTGTTCCAGGCAGAGATTTTTCCCTTGTGTTCATGAGTCTGAAAGCTTTTCTTACTGCTGATGCTGCAAACATGATGAATCATTCTTTATATTTCATCTTTTAATATCACCAATTTCATGACTAGACAAGGCATTTCAATCTAGGTATGGCTTCCTAATACAATTCTGAAATACTTCTTTTTGATTTTGAAATAAATAAAAACTAATGGATGATACACTATAATTAGTCTTCCTTCACAAAATTCCAAATATAAATGTATTATCACATAGATTACTTTTACAGAATAGCAATATTCATCCTGCAGTTAACTCATCCTTGCCATGTGGTAACAAGAACAAAAACTAACAGCCTGAGAAATCTCTTGGAATCCTTGGTCAGTAGCTGGTTAAATCCTGGCGTCAGTTGTGCAAATGTTTTATTTCCACAAAAATGCAGATCTGCTTTTAATTAAACTGATATTTTTAGAATTACCCAGAATTTAAAACTCTTAGTTCTTGATGTCCTCATTTAATGCTATTTTAATTTTGAGTCTCTTTGGAAGGATATCTATGGTATATCATTCTTGATTAATTAGACATGAGTAATCACTGCCATCTTAAGTTTTCACACAATTACGGCACATCCAAATGCTACCCCTTTCCAAATGACACAATCATTAGCACTTGCAGAAAGATAGGAGAGGGTCAAAATACCCTAATAGTGGAAGATTTCTGGAAACTAATATGTAATAATAATTATATAACATCTACATAAACATCCACACCAGCTGGTACTATATGTTCTTAAAATAAATTTTCTTCATTGGAGCCAGTCTGATAATAAGATTCTTTTTATAATGTGAATGGCTATTTGTATTTATTTCATTGTCTCCACCTCACACTCTTTCTTCCAGGATCACCAAACCATTTTAAGAGCATGGGCAGTAAAAGACTTTGCTCCAAATTGTCCTTTGTATGTTCAGATACTGAAGCCTGAGAATAAATTCCACATCAAGTTTGCAGGTAAGTGGATGATTACAGTCACTTGAAGCACTTCCTGATGTTTGACAGTTTGGGTCATGMACATACAAGCAAAGTGAGAATCCCTGGGCGAATTTACGAGCTAGTAACTGACTGCAGTTTTGTAAAATAATATACATCCCAGCAATAGCAAAGACAAACACTTTTAAGAATTATTAGTCTTACACTACATAATAGAGAGAGTAGAATTATTTGATATATAAGATGTTGCTACACCTTAATTACAGATCCAGTAGGTCTCTGGCTCCCTGTATCCATGCCTGTAAGTAATTTCTGTCTGCTTATATAGTTACTAAGGGGTATATGAGAAGATCTATTCAGATTTAATCCAACAAACAGAAATATCTTTTCATTGAACTAGGTTTTTTTAAATAGTACAGAAAACATTACTTTAATTACTTGTAAGTATTTTGGAGGCACATAATGTAATTGTATATCCAGTAAAATGCATGCATTAGAAACCATGGCAGAAAATGCAAAATCATGTTAAGAAATCTGAAAAAATCCACTCCTATAAGAAGAGATTACCATCTTTTATTTGAAAAAGTATTTTGCTGCATTATATGTATTTCTGTTTCTTTCTGTCTATATCCAAACAGTCACATATGTAAATACAAAGACATACATACGCTTATGTCCAAAAAACACACAAATACTTTTGGAAAAATATCTCTCTAKTAGAAGAAAAGCTTTCCTTTTCAGCTGTAATTTTGAGGATTCAATTTTCTTGAATGATATTCCAAGGAGGAAAATATTGCTGATTCATGCAAAAATAAAAACAGCTCTATGGAAAAATATTAGTCCCCTCCATCATCCGAGATGTGATGAAAAAGTAAATTCCAGTGCAGAATGGCTCCAGAGCAACAGTTAAAGCTGTAATTTTAAAAGCTACTGAGTTTACCACTGAGTTAGAAAGAAAAAAAAAAAACTCCATCAGTAGCAGTTCTGAAGTTATAAAAGTGTAATTTCAACCTATGAGATGGCACAGCAGGGAATAAGGCTCATRCTGTGACGGGAATGATGGTGCTTTTTCATCTCCCTCTTAAAACCATGCTGCACAAACATAATCCCTGCTCCCTAGCCATGGCCACTTTTCTTTATCAGTAGCTGTGTTAATTTGTTGTTCCAAATTGAGTTTTTAAGAGAGTTTCATTATTCCTAATGGCTTGTCTCTGTAGGAGCTTATATATAACTAGACTCACAAAACAGAGGCAATTTTTCATGTCTGTTCCAAGTGTTGGTGAATTTGGACCATATTTTATTTTTAAAAACCGAACAACCAAATCCCACTAAACTTCTCTTAGTAATATTTCCTTCAACTGAACTTCAGCATCACCACTTGATGCTTACCTACTGCAAATGGTCAGGGAGTGACAGAGCCATAAAAACAATGTTTGTTGGCATACATCTCAGAGGATTGCCCTTTGGTATTGTCATCCAACACTTCATCATTCTGAAGCATGGACCCAGTGGGGGCTGCTGACTACAGACCTGTCTAGAGTGTTTATGAGTACAATTTGTCATAACCATCCAGAACATTTTTATTAATGTTTTTCCTGTTATGATTCCAGGCTGCTTTATTACTGCCTTAATGCAAAAGTTCTTTTAAATCTGATATTCCTTGAAAAAATGACACCTTTCTTCCAGAGCTTTCCCAAAATAATATTGTGAATTTTTATGAACCAGGAGTATTCACTAATACAATTTCTTCTTTCCTAATATGATTTCTTCTTTTTTTTTTTTTTTTTTTTTTTTTTTTTTTTTTTCTTTACACACAGGTTTAGAGACTACAGCTGTCAAAAATAATGTTTTTGAATTCAGAAGAAATACAACCAAACAGTCCTCCTAACTAAAGTTTAACTTTTAACTATATTGAAAATGTTTAAAGCACTAGAAACTCAGTCTCTCAGCAGCTTGTATGAGGTTGTCTAGTTCTCCTAGATTGCATGAGGCAGTCCTGAAATTCAGATACTGTCTGTATTTTCCCATAGGATGGCAGAGCCTGGTTTTCTGCATCCTGGAGGTTTTCTGCCTTAGGCAGAAACAGTATAYAGGAAAAGTAATTGTTACAATTTATTTCCATCCAGTAAACAAGATTTACACATTCTCACTCTCTTTAATGAGAATATTGACTTTCCACCTGACACCAGGCACACATCCTTGCATTCTGTGCCTTCTGTTATTTTTTACAGTGGATTTTAACTATTTTAGRTATTAACCTATTTACACTGGTACAGTGGCACAAGTGTTAGTCCCAGCAAATCCCTTTGCAAGCTGAAGGTGTGAGCACTTCAAATACACAGCCAAACTTAACATGGCAGTTATCAGATGGGCAGCTCTGTTATCTCTTCAGCTGAAATACTTGGATTTCTCTCTAGTAATTTCCAAGATAAAACTACCTTGACATGCCCAGTTCTTCTTTCAATAATACTGGCAGTTACGTATGTTTTCCTAATCTTCCCACTGTTCCTTCAAGCACACAGGGCTACAAAAGGCCCTGTACCCTTGGTACAAGCTCCTGGCCTTGCATTTCAGCACAAATGGGAAATAAAATGAAGATTGTCCAGATTGCAGAGCAATGTATTTATGCAATTCAGAGACTACTGAATTGTGTATTTCCTGAGCTGTTATGTGTATATTTATATATTAACCATCTGTAGGTTGAATATTTGGAAAATATATATAATTACAATTCCAGGAAATGGGGATACATTCTGACATTCGCTATTTATTCAAAATGCAGCCATGAATTAGTACAGATTGTCTGACATCAAACCTTCAGTAGTTTATTTGAAAGGAACATAGCCCAGATTCACCAAAGTGGGTATTGAATGCAGCTGATGACTAATCTGTCCAATTACAGATAAAAACAGTCTAGAAGTAATGGATGGGCATTTTTCTCTATCTGATCTGGTAGTGGTCATGTTAACTTATCAAATTGATAAAAGTAAGGTTTCCCAGAATAATTGTGCCAGGTCTAGGTCATTCTTCTCACATGGCTGCTGCTGCAGGCATAAATCAGTGTTTTGAGTCTGGTTTATCGTCAGTAACATCACAGAAGCCATAAATCACCTCACTGCATTACTACATCCATTTGAGACAGACATAGCAACAAAACTTCTGTCACAAGTATTTTCAACAGAAACAGCAGCTTATGGAAATTCTAAACCTAATATTTCTTTAGTATAAACTCAATCAAAATACTTCTTTCTGGTAAGCTGATTTGACATATTTATTCACCTCAAGAGAAACTGCAGGTTCCTCGGCTTCACTGTGACACTGAATGAGTAATTTGCTGATTCTGGTACCAGCTGTCAGGAGACATGACTGATGTCCCAGACCCGAGGAGTGGGAGAGCTGTCACCCAGATTCCTCCCTACTCCCTACTTCAGAAAGAAAGATGAAGTTCTTGTAATCCTCCACAGTACAAGCCCTGAGCATAGATAGAAAACATGGTAACATTACAGGAAAGCTGTAGTTACTCAAATAATTGGGGAAATGAACAAGGTATTTTTGACCTGATCAGTGTCTGATACAAGAATTTTAGTGCAAAAGGTCAAAGTCTAAAACAGGTGTAGAAATAGTCCTACAACTCCCAACTGCAAGGTTCCTGATGTAAAAACACTTGACAATATAATGAGAAACACTTGACAATATAATGTGAATCTCTTACACAGACATGATTGAGAGTCTGACGTAGGACAGCAATCTCTCTTTGCTGTGTACTATAATCTTTGGTAACATAATATTTTACATAAATACCTGCCAAAAAAGTTGACCTTATATGTTAGAGAGTATAGTGTCTATGGAGGGATTTAGGCCCAAGTTACAGTTTTCATCTGCAGTGCCATATGTGATTGATTAACTTTCATTTATGTATATTTAGGTCAGCATGTACAATTGGGTTCAAAATAACAGATGATGAAATCATTACCCTGTGCATTTTCTGTTTCTTATATTTTCAAAATGTTTAGCTATAATATGACAACTTTTCAAACAAAAAAATAAGAGGAGGTTATATGGCATAATCCTATACAAATTAAAAAATAYGGAGAATTCTCTTTCTTTCACTGTCAGGAGGTTGGTATCCACTTTAATAAATCTTTGCCATGTGACTACTGATAATGGATATTCCTGCAGATATTCCATTCAAGCAGCAGGCTATGCCTTACTCTYTCAAAAGCTCTGGTTTGAAATTCAAGTAGGTTTATTAATGACATATGGTCAACTAAAAGAACATASTTCTATCTGAAATATTTTCTGCAGGAAATATTTAATTGCTATAGCTGAAATATATTTACAGGAGAAAAAAATCTTATTTTGTTCCATACTTGACAGTCTTTATATAACTAAATTCATCCCTTCCCTATGACATTTAAATAGGCCCTGATCTTCAGAAAATGGGAGAATTAATTTCTCTATTCAGTAGTAAATGATTCTCTTACTGAAAAACCTCTAGATATTTCAAAATAAAAGGAACAGAGAAGGCATACAAAAGATACCCTCACTTTTATTTTCAGTAAGTGTCATGCTTAGAGCTATCCTATAAATTCTGTTAGGAAAGCAGCTTAGAGAGGCAAGGTGCTTGTAAGGATTTCAATCACACATTAGTGAAACTGGGAACCGATGTACATAGTTCACATCTAGGTGGGGAGATATCTGCCTACCTTTACTCATGTGGCCTATGTTTTGATCATCAGCTGTACTATTTGTAGAAGCAAATTCTGCTCCCATTGAAAGAACCAAACACTAAATTCAGATGGAAAAAAGCCTGACTTAGTATTAAATGCCTTCATGATTTTACAAAACCCCTCTGACTTTATGTTTCTACACTGACAAGAAGTTACAAGTTTTGTGCTTGTTCCTTCCTATAGGTATTTCAATACTGTCCCAGGTATATATGAATTACATTAAGGAATAATTTCTGTTTCTTTTTGTGCCATCAGCAAGCACTGCAGAGCATTTTTCTGTCATCTGGATTTAAAACAGCAGCCATCCATGCTAAATAGCACAGATCGGGACAATCATACCCAGCAGATTTCTGAGATTCAAGCAGAAGAGGAAGTTCTTGGGCCACATTTTTACTGATCCATCTTCAGAGTTTTCTGAGACAAGGAACTGATAATTCTGTTCAACTGAAAGTATTTTTGTAAAACAATTTATATCCTTTTTTTGCCCCTACAGATCATGTTGTGTGTGAAGAGGAATTCAARTATGCTATGCTAGCTCTAAATTGTATATGCCCAGCTACTTCTACATTAATCACTCTGCTGGTTCACACATCTAGAGGACAGTAAGTATATGGTACCATTAAAAAAAACAAAACAAAAACAAAACAACTTGGAAAMGTCATAGCTAGTATTCTTTGTTAAACCGCTTACCCTGAATTCCCACACAACTACAGTTTTTAAAAAGAAAATAAAACTTTCTGCACAACAAAAGCATCAAAATACTTTACTCAAGGCATTATAATTTTGAAAGGAAACTTCTCCCCCGAGTATTTAACAATTTATTGCAYGCTGTTATGGTACTTCCACAGTATGAAAAGATTGTACTTCCAATTTCRTAGACTGAATTGTGGACCTATCACAAAGTTTTACTTGAGAGCACTAACAAGTCATAAAAAATACCTATTTCAATGCTAATTTGAAGGTCTCTTTCACTAAACTCAAAAAATGTTGTTTTTATAACACATGGTGTTTGCTCACACTAAGAGGCAAACAAACACATGATTTTTTATCAGGACCATACTTCKGGAAGGGGTGCAGAATTATGGTGTCTCTACAGACTGCAGTCACAGTAGAACTTCTCTGCATTCACTRAAATAATTTTGCATCTGGTATATCTCTGTTATATTGTATTCTTGGAATAATAAGGTATTCTTGATTAAAATATTGTGGGCACTCAGATGCATTAAAGAATAAATCTTAATATACATTTATAGAAATTGAAAACCCGTGAATACACAAATCGTATAAAAACCCTAACATTTTTTTAAGCAACSATGAACCTAGAATATATATTTATCAGCAGAATTATTTAACCTTCTATATGACATTTGTAGTATTCCCCTYGGCCCAGAACAGGGAAAACAGAAATTACTTCTAGAACTTTTACTGCTAAGAATAACAAATGTCAAGATTTTAATGGCACTGTCTGCACTAGAATCCCCTCATAAGAAGACAACAAAACACTGTTTTGATATCTCCTGAGCACCATGGTGAAATACATTCTTTACGCATTCTTTATCTGCCTGCCTTTCATTCTCTGATGCACACAGAATGCAGAGCCTTTTTCAGTTATTCCATATCACATGCACATAAAAGAGCAATGTTCCTAAGAGCTGTCAGAGAATTTTCTATCAGCATAAAACCAAACACACAAAAGGGAATGTTTTCTGCTGTACTTAGGAACTTTAGCAATTCATTCTTTAACATGGTCACCTTGATCATTTACAGATTCCCAACTATGATGCAAAGTAACTGCCACAGAATTCAAAAGAAATCTTAAGCACTTCTGTAGTCAGCATTAATTGATGTAACCAACATTATAAAAGCATTTGTTTTCTGGTCTGGTCATTATACTCTAGGAGCAAAAAAAAAAGTTTTTGCATGAATAGTTTTTGCATAACTTTGAATCCAAAAGGATTCAGAGTAATGTGTGTTTCTCTAAGAATATAAAACGCATGTTTCTGTAAGAATATTCTTCTGTATTTATACAGTAAGACTGAAAAAGTGAAAACGTCTAGTTATTATTTATCTGCTGTAGTCAGCACTCTTCAGAGCATTYATTCTCAGACAGACTCCAAAATAAGGGCATTTGTCATTGCACTGCAGACATAAAATTGCTTTGTATTTGACTAATTTATAGTTCAGAGGGTTTTCTTTGGCTTTTCTAGATGCTTTCTATTGTTGAACTAGAAGTAAATCAACAGCAAATTGTTAAAATASGTTAAATTACCTTTATTCATGCATATGGAGGATGGAGTGACCATTTGAGTTTAGTTAAGTAAAATGTTGAAGTGGAAACAGATTATTTAAACTACAAATTTTAACTATACATGTATTTATAAGCCAACCWCAATACTAAATAACATCTCAATAATACAGAAAATTATGAAAATAATGAAAACAATTAATTGAATAGACTTCCAGTGTTAATAATGAACTGCTTTCATTTACATTGGTTTCTGTTTAATTATCCTTATATCATCCTGGTTGCTATTAACACCTGCATTAAACCTTATGTAGGACTCAAGTTTTAAATACCTGTTAAGCAGGTATAAATGATACTGTTGTCTTCTCAGCTGTTTATGGAATTCAAAACTTTAGTCTGCAAGACACCAAAATTCTACCTTGAATCTTATTTCTAATCTCATTATCAATCTTAATTACTAATCTTAACATTTCTCTTTAATTGTTATCTGATTGGCTAAACCAGTAGGTATTAGGATTTGTTTTATGTCACAAAAATAACCTTTCTGATTTGAAGTTAATTTGATATTTACAGTACAGCCCCATGGGAAGCTTTCAGACAACTCACTGGAACCAAGCAGACCTTAAACAGGTGACCATTTTATTTTAGGGGGGAAGTGAAATAAGGGAAAATATTCTGAAATTACATTGCTAGATCTGCTATTCTATACTAGTACCCTGTTCATACTGTTGCAATAAAAATACTTTACTTATTTCTATCTTGAAACAAAATATTTTCATGATGAGGGTGGAGAAACATAGTAAAAATTCAAGAAAAATACAAATGGTGTTAAGATATTGAAAATGGATAAAGGAGCATAAAGGAGCATGTCCCAATATCTTGAGATCTTCAACTGGCAAAACACGGAACACCCTTGCCAGTTTTGTATATATATATGTATATGCATATGCATATATATATATATATATATATATATATGCATCAATTATCTCCAGTAAAACTCATGCAGGCAGAACCTTGGTCCACATGAAAATTAAAAAAGAAGTTCCCAGGGCTACAAGTTTTGGGGTTGCTGAGGTTTGGAACATTTCCACTAAACTGCTTAAAGGGCAGCAGCTGCACACAGTAAAGGATTACCTGCTTTGTCATTTATTTTCTTGCACTGGAGAAAAGGTTTGTAGTTGTAATAGCCTGCAAGACACAGGAACCAAAAATATCCATAGGGTAAYGATCACTGATAAACAAATGCAGAAAAATCTCTTACAGATAGTGACCAAAGACAAATGACTCTTTCCTGTGTAAGCTGTTATTAATGATATTCAGACAGGAACCAGAGAGTCTGCCAAAAAGCATCTGAAGAAACTGTCTCTATGAATAGAATATGCACGCTGGTGGTTTTAACCTGTCATTTTCAAATTGCCATGGATCTACTTATTATGGTGTAAATTTAAAGTAATTGAGCCAGCTCTCTCCTGATATTAAAATACACACTCTTCTATTACTTAGTGGAAAGTGCTCTTTAATACATTAAAATAATCTCTGTGCTTACAGTATTACCAAGATTGATTCAAATATTTCTTTCAGATTAGCCTATGGGACCTTTTCAATAGACATTTATAGTTTCTATTGACATGAAATACMATGCTGATTAATAAGAATTTTACACTAAGTTTTAAATTATTCTCTGTATGTTTCAGGGAGACTCAGCAATCACCAGAACAATGGCAGAAAATGTATGGCAGATGCTCTGGCAATGAAGTGTATCACATTAACCTGGAAGAAAGTACTTTTTTTGCTGAGTATGAGGGGAAGAGCTTCACATATGCTTCTTTCCATGCACATAAAAAGTATGTTTATTTTCCTATCAACCATTAAAAGGTCAAATAAATAATTACCTGCAATGTAGCTCTKCACTAAAGGCATAGCAGTACACATTATTACTCTGTTTCTGGGTTTAAGTATCTGGCCACTAATATGGATAAATTCCTGTGAGTTAGAGCTGGTCAGGTAAAAACTTGTGTTCATTCTGTTGATCTCAGTCTAAGAGAGTAGAATATAAAGGATATATAGGATAAGCTGGACAACCAGAAAAACGAGGCAACTTATAGAGGCTTTCCTAGAACACCAGTCCTTTTCCAAGTCCAAAACAATCTAGAAAGGAATGGGTGGGAAGGTGTGAGTTTTTATTTATTTAGGACTCAGCTAGAAATCTGACTTCCTTTGTGGCATGTTCATTTTATGCAAAATGTTCAATTTAAAAGCGGCACATGGTACATTCATTTTCCAAACATAAAACTATTTTTTCTGTTAGATGATTACGTACCCTCTTTAAGGTCCAGATGATGCATCACTTAGTCAATGCTGCTCTGTGAGAGGACATGCAAAATAAACACAAATCCTGTATGTTTGTATATATTTGACAAAATAAGCATTTATCACACCCTAAATGCTGGGTTTATTTTCATACTTAATCAAGGAGAGAAAGAGGTTTTTTTTTTGCTGTAATTCCTTATTTTCTATCACTAATCAGATACATTTGTAAGAGTGAATTGCAAAAATGAATTATGAAAATGGCTTCCATTACTTATAAAGAATGGAACAATTTAACATGATTAATAACTTTTCAYATCATATATCCATTTTTCTGCTAATATTTTCCCAAAAAGGACTATTCATCTGACAGAAAAAAATCAACTAGAACAACATTAGGAGAATATTACAGGCATTAAGAAAAACACTCAACTGCCTAGGAATTCATGAGCTCATAAAAACTGCTTGATTTGAAGTGGCCTCTTTAGCAGACAACATTTTTCAAACATCTGTGTCACCCAGAAAGCTGSAAATGTTCATAACGTTAAAAGTGTAAAAATATACCTTAGGTTCATTTTTGACAATGGAAATTCTGGTGGATGCAGGACTATGCAAAATGAACCATGCCTTTCCTTTTCTAATTAAGGTTTGGAGTCTGTCTGATTGGTGTTAGAAAGGAAGATAACAAAAACATTTTGCTGAATCCAGGTCCTCGATATATCATGAGTTCTACAGATATATGCTTTTATATAAATATCACCAAAGAAGARAATTCTGCTTTTAAGAAGCAAGAAAAGCATAGAAAAAACCATGAATCAAAATTAYCTTATCATGGAGCTTCTAGGTTACCAGTGCACAGTATAATAGCCAGCATGGGTAAGTAAAAAAAAAAAGCAAAAAAACCCCACAACATATTCTTACCTAATAAGTAGTACATTTGAAAGCATCTTCCTAAAATTTTAAGAAACTATAATCATGTATAGAAAGAATTAATATAAGAACTTTAAACATCTGCCCTCATAGTAAAAAAAAAATGAATGAGATAAACCAACAACCAAAAACCCAAACAAATGGAATCTGTTTCTCTTTTGCTTGAGAATACGGAATTAAACCACTTAAGACTGCTGCATAAAAAAGTAATAATAAAGTACACGCAAAGCAAAACAACTGGGTAAATCACATGAGTATTCTTTGGCATTCATACCTCATTGTCTGCAGGAAGTTTTCATGAGCTTCTTTAACGACACTATTAGTAAAACCTGCCAGTTGTTGATGCATGTAAATATGGACTCGTTACATAAGGCATGATTTTACACAGGTAATTAACAAGAAGACATGGACTAATAGGAAAAGTGCTACTTTCCTTTAGTACATTTATTTATTATATTTTAATGGAATAAACACAATCAGTGTAGGATTGCTGTCAGTCCTTTGTCATGCAGTCAGGGTGCACTAATTACAGGAATCTCGTTGAAACATTTTGAGAAGCACACTGAGGGAATGTTTTCCCTTCCCCTCAGGGACCGTGGCCATCGACTTACAGGACACGGGGTGCCGCGGGGCCAGCGGGGCCACCCTGGCACTGCCTCCCGAGGGGGGCAAGGAGGGCAGGAGGCCCAGCATCGCTCCGGTGCTGGAGGTCGCAGACTCCTCGTCCCTCCACACCTGTGACCTGCTCAGTGACCAGTCCGARGATGAAACCACCCCCTCRGATGAAGAAGTCTCWGCAGGCTTAGAGTACGTATGTTAAATGTCAAAGGATGTGAAAAGTTAATGCTGT
>NW_026624032.1:112597-206088 GCF_030028575.1 Malurus melanocephalus
AAAGTTGTAAACAGATAAGTACTCCTATCATGAGAATGCAGTGATAATCAGATATCCAACAGGCTTTTGAATTCTGGGGCTGGGTGTGTAACTTCAAAATGCAGGAATGACAAAAAAGCAATGAGAGACAAAATGATCACATCTAATTTAAAATGCTTGTTAGCATGTTGCTGAAAGTAATGATGCATTACTCAGATAAACCCAGAAGGTTTGATTCTGAAACTGCTGTGCAGATGAGCAATTATGGGTGTTAAAACTGAAATACACAATTAAGCCAGTGCCTCAACCAGCAGAGTTTCCCATCTCCACCAGTGGCAAGCATGAGAAGCCCCAGGGAAGTTTATCAAGCTCCAGAGAAAAATTAATAGGAAAAATCACTTTAAATGTGCAGACTGAAACACCAGGATTTAAAGGCCTCTTTTAAAAAAACACTAAGGTAAATTAGAAATTTCATGTGATTGGGAAGAGGACTTGCCAATTAGAATTTATTTCAGTCATTTTGAAAGTCTGCTATTAAAGCAAAGAGGTAATGACTTCACTCATTGTTCATGAGTATTCGAAAATAGAACTGGAGAAGGAAGAGCAGAAGTACAATTTCCATTTCCTTCCTATTTTAACCTTAGAAGTTTCCAATTCAAAACACTATGACAGCACACCATGATGTAACAGACTATTTTATAAAACCAAAGGAAAACTCCTTCAGTCACCAAGAGCATGGCAGCTTTCACTAAATTCTATTTAATTGGATTTACAAAGCTGCAACATAGATTCCTTTGCCCTTTACCGAACATAGCTCATTTTGTGTACTTGACTCTGTAAAACTTGGACATACACATAAACATCCCATAAAACAGTTATGTAGTCAGCTGTGCTTTGGTAATTTGTTGTACTGAAAGATGTGTGCTCTGTTCTAGGTATGCCAAAGGCTATCCTCCTTACTCTCCTTATATTGGAAGTTCTCCCACCTTTTGCCATCTTCTGCATGAAAAAGTACCCTTCTGTTGTCTAAGATTAGATAAGGTAAAGGGAGCTTCTGTTACTGGATAACCCTGCATGYTCGTTTGTCTCTTGCATCTGAGCAGAGCTAAATTCTTATTTCTGCTTAGAGATGAAGTTTKTGCAGCATTTGCTATAATATTATATTTTTCTTTTCATCACTAAGTGTTTATGTCTAACCAGGTCTATATAGAGCTGTCTGATAAAATATTCACACCCACTGAACTTCTTCCTACTTTGATTTTAGGGATGCCAACATAACTACTAYGAAGATGCCAAAGCCTACGGATTCAAAAATAAATTGATCATAGTTGCAGCAGAAACTGCTGGAAATGGCTTATATAACTTTATTGTCCCACTCAGAGCTTACTACCGACCAAAGAAAGAACTAAACCCCATTGTATTACTGCTGGATAACCCGTAAGAAGACTTTTTTTTTTTCCTCTGAGAAGTTTTAAACTCATTTTACCACTACTTCAATAGATGACCACTTTTCATGTGGCCAGCTGAAAATCAAAAACATTATGGCACACTTCTCTTTGACAAAGTTTGTGACAAAAATAATAYCCTATATTCAYTGTCAYATAYAAAATTGATGGTTCACTGACTGTARGTGGCCAYAGTAAAYTTAAATGTCCTCATTCATCATGGCTAATGTTTCAACTAAGTTTTTCTTGAAATTACCCCCAAAAATGCAAATGTTACTGCTAAAATTAAATAACTTCATTAACACTGTAAAAAGCAAGCTGTGTAACAGTTTCACAGCTACATGACAGCACTAACCTACTTAACACAATGCACTTACTGGCCTRGACCAGTTAGATATACATTTTATAATTCTACACTTGAAGATAAACAGTTCTTCAAGCCAAGAGGACACCCACAGACACACTTTGTCTACAATTATTTAAAGCCATGAATGAAAATTAAAACCTGCGGTACGTTCTTACTTTTATATCTGTGTGGCAATAGCTGGAATTTTTAGCATGTCTTGCCTTTAAAATTTCAGGCAAAGACRTCTCTGTCAAGACTGGTTCATCTGATACCGAATTGGTTTTTTTTCTTTTTTTTCTTGCAACACTTTGGTACAAGCTCAGCTACTTAAAATCACAGTGTGAAAGACACAGAAATGGAGGTTAGCTGTACACAGAAAAGTAGAACAAGCTAAGAAAGCAAAAACATCTTGTAGGTTGTGATTGCAGGGCYGACACTTCCTTTGCATAGATCTGCTCCAGTTTAAGTGATTTTTTTTCTACAAAGGCCTGCTGTGAAGTGTCCCACTTTCCCTCAGGCAGCTCCTTAGTCACCTGTGTTTGCAAAACAGACGGTTTTTGCGTAGGTAYTCTGGCATAAAGTGAATTACACGGACTGGGAGAAGCCTAAATGAGGTTAAATCACTTTTATTTGCAGTGTGAGAGCAAATCCACGAGCACAGGGGTCCCTCTAGCGCCAGCTCCTTTTGCCAGCACAGTGCCCAATTTCACACACTTCAGTGCTGTTGTGACACTTTATGGCTAAACCCACTTTGGATTGATTAGCATGAATAAAAGCTCTGCTTGCTAATTAAATCAACACCTTTAGTGTTGTCTCCCTCTGTGCAGTGACTCCTCTGAAAGGGAGCAGGCTTGAAAGCAGGAGGTGTCACAAAAGCCTAATGATGGTTTGAKTTCCACTTCACATTTTAATTAAGAATTGTCTATGCTTATTTTAATTACTCCTAAGACATACACTGGAGTATAGCTTGGTAGTGTGTCCTTAACATCACTCATTCRTTTTTATATTTGGAATTGTCCTGTGCCATAACATTTCTGATTTTAGAGGTGCATTTATTAATATAAGCATGTTAATTCTGGTCATTCTTTGCAATCACAGCAAACTGTTGAATCACAGCTTTATTTCCTGCTTTAACTGATACTATAATACCAAAGTTAAAAAAAAGTTATTTTTTTAAAAAAATAAACCCAAACTAGCAGTTGATTGAAATATTTTAGAAGAGATGCTGCTGTTGTGATACTGTGTTTCATTTTGTAATTCCATCTGCTGCTTAGGCCAGATATGCATTTTCTGGATGCAATCTGTTGGTTTCCAATGGTTTACTACATGGTGGGCTCTATCGACAAGTAGGTGAAATAACTGTTAGAAAACTTAACTTTGTAGTCTCAGTGGTTTGTTGTGTGTATCGTCATTGCATGTTTTAGTGTGTGTATTGTAGCTGGAAATGAGCTTTTTGCATGCMTAGTCTGTGTCTGTGTGCTGTAATTTGGGATTGCAGATTTCTGATTTATAGGGAATCTCATTAGTGAAAAGCATAACAGGGAACACAAGTCATAATCTTCAAAAGCATAAGATTACCATTTATTTTTAGGTGTTCATTTCCACAAATGAACAGATTATAGCTCTGATTCTAATGCCAGTCTGTACTGAGTTATAACTTGGTAGAATTCATTGACTCGGGTTTTGTAAAGATAGCTACAGAATGTAAACAGTCTTGAATGTGTCCAACAGTCTCCATTCCCACTACTTAAATTATCACTTACTCCTACATCTCTGTCTTCACCTCTGCTAATATATGTTTATGTACATAGGGTTAGCAACAGAAATTTAATGTAAAAATGAGGCAGAAACAAGAGAAGAGCGAGGATTCATGAGAATTTTGGTAAATTCCTCTGTGCAGAGTGTAAATTTAAAGTAAACAATTTGCTTTACTACATAGTGAATACTGAATTGGGGCTACAAGCCCATAATATTAATTCCCCTTGTAGAAATMAAAAACAGTTTTCCTACTTATAATAATGCTAGTTATGGATTTACCTTGGTAATACTATAGTCCTTGTAAGGTTTACAAAGGGTCTACAAAAATGTTTTTCACTTGACATTCTTTCCTCTAAAGCGAGAAAAAGAGTCTCAGGTTATAAATATCTACTACTTTCTTAACTATTAATTCCATMATATTTATAAAAAGAACTCAATAATGGTAGAATAATTAAAACCCTTCTCAAGAATAAATATTCAAAGAATTCATAATAAATAATTACTCAGATATTAACCTGTTTTGTTAAYGTAGAAAATTCAACTTTGTTTAAATTTACTAAATTTATTTCACAACAGAAATCGCCAAATTCCTTCCTAATGATGTTTTGACGTTCTTTTAGAATTAAATGCATTTTTAAAAAAATGAAGCATGTAGTCTTTGGAATAAGTGATTATACATAATTCAAAAGTTTACAGTAATACCAGCATGAACTTCTGCATTTTTTCTGACACTAAAATCACTTTGATTCCTGGTGTAATAAGCAACAATAATTTGTAGGGTGTTCTTTWGACATTTTCATCAATAAGACTACTTTGAAAAATATAGTTCATGCATATTCCCTGTGTTTTCTCAACATGTTTTTAAATCATGGATAKATCTGATCATCTGTAAATAAGAAATATACAGTAAAATATGCAAATTTCTCTTTCTTATTTAAGTGGTGTAAAATACATTCCCAAAGTATGACCTACTGCCTGTAAGTATCTAACATATTTACTATATAGTCATCAGGAATGAAATGTCAGAGACAAAACCACCAAAAAAAGTACTCTCAACTACCATTCTTTTGTTAGAAGTAGATGGCTCACCAAAAAAAGCTTTACCAAAATTCATAGCACGGATGCACGTCATCAAAATCTGTCAAATAGTAGATACCTGTCCTCCAGTCTTTGGGTGTAAAGGATTTCAGATCTATAACTGAAGACATTTCACAGGCGTGTAGAAATCCAGCCAGTCTTAAGAAACCTTTAGCCAGAGGTACCTGAGAACTTCAATTATACTTCCACATTAGGATTTTTCTAATTCTTCACAAATCAGCTGAATTTAACTGCTAAAATAAGAATAGCTGTTGAGCTGATAAAACATTGAAATGCAGAAAATCTGGGTATTTCAGAATATGCTRCTATTTTCAGGGATCAACTAAAAGTTTGAAAAAGGAGAAATACAAATTCCTCAGAAAAGGTTTGGACTTCTGCATTGAAGTTGTTGGCATGGATCATATGAAGTCAGCTTTTCTTTTGTTACAGTCAGCCATCAGTAATATTGCAGTTTCAAAAATAATTATATATATATTTAAAAAAAAAAAAAAGGTTGTTAAAAAAAACTCACCACACTTGTCAAAAAGTGCTTGGGATCTGTGGCAAATATTGGTGTTAAACCAGCTGAAACATGCTTCATTTTGGAAACAAAGCTACAAGGCATGCTGAGAACTGTAACTCAGTTGTCTGTGAGTGCTTTCTGTGGTTTGGCTTCACAAAACATTGTCTAGCAGTGCATAAAGTTCTAGCAGCTGCTCCAAAGCATCCTGAGAACACTCCAACCCATTTATTAACATTTTGAAACCAAAATAAAACGGTGGGAAAGAGCAACCCAGAGCATTTATTTGGGTTTTTATATTGTCAAAAGTAACTGCAATGTTAGTTGCAGTTGTTGCAACATATAAAGCCAAAGTCTTCTCAAGTAAAGGCTTATTAAAAAAAAAAAATCATTAACAAAAAGATGGGGACTGTAATAACCTACTGAAGTAGATTCTATATTCTATTCTACCAAGTAATTGAGATGTTATCCCTGATTATATTAGAAGTTATGATATGCAGCTGATCTGCAGATGCCCACCACAGCTAATCTTTCAGGTGTTCCATATTTAAGTTGCTTGTTTCTTTCTCCCTCTTTCTCTTCACAAAAGCCTAGATGACTTAYTAAGGTGTGGGGTCACCTTTGCAGCTAATATGGTGGTGGTGGACAAGGAAAGCACAATGAGTGCTGAGGAAGACTACATGGCAGATGCCAAGACTATTGTGAATGTTCAAACCCTCTTCAGGTAAGGCATGTTTGCAATCCATCTACACATCCTCATTAATTGTGAAATACTTGGTGCCTTTTGTGCCAAGAAATTACTCTTTTTTTATTCTACTTAAGTTTTCCCTCATATATATTTGCCCAGTCTGACATGGGCAAACTTTTTCCCATCCGCTTAGAATCCTGAGATAGTCTCCTGAAATCTCAGATGAAATGCTTTGCATCCCRAAACTGTCCCAACTGTCAGATTTACAGGAAGGGAAAAAAAAAGCTACTCTTGAAGACTTAGGACAAAAGATAGTTGAGAAAATTCACCATAATGCTAAAGCCCGTATGAAAAGCAAATCCTKCTGACGCTGAAAGGTGAGCAGCGCATCACTTTGAGGTTAGTAGTAAGTATTCACATTTTGAATATCTAATTTTGAACAAAAGTTAGGTTTTTAGGCACATTTATACAATGTTACGTATGACAGCAACATGATAAGAGTCACAAGAGAATAAAATCATCAATCTGTAAAGAGGTTGAGGAAGCTGTGATGAAAAACAAAATAAGACTTGCTGTTATTTTGAGAACTCCTCTCATTAAGGCCTTTGTRTTAAAATACGTCACTTTGAGCTGAGAAAAATACTATTTGCTTAATAAAAAGACCATAAAAATCCCRCATAGAACAAAACACACTATACAGTCAGCTATGAAGTGCCTCCCTGATATGGGGCTTAAGCCTAGCATTTCCTAATRTTCATTCTAATAAGACCTGGGGGAAAACTGAGTATCTTTCAATGTTGGTTTTATTGCAGTGACCTATTTTCTGTGTCAAGCCTTCCACAAAAGAATGGAAAGAGGTGCACAGTAAAAGTCTTTTGAATCCTTCAGTGGTTTAGAAAATGGAGCTCATTAAAATGCGAGAATTTCAATGGAGCATATTTTTTGTAAATACAGCTCTGTGAGAATGCAGTTAAATGCTGTTTGTGTTCCTGCATGTGCTCAAAAGAAGCAAAATCTGCACTGCATAAGGAACTTCAGTTCTGTATTTTTCTAGCATCCAGTTTCTGAATTGGTACCAGTGCACAGGGGTGTGTTTCATAATCACACCTAGTGATCTGGGCTTGAAACTATAATCAGACTTCATCTGTACATCACTCASATCTACTCCTAACCATACAGTGCTAAGGCATCTCACTGAGGTTTTTTATGTACATCAATTTGCCAGAAATACAGTTTATCCCCAAATGKAAAAAGGAGTTGAATGAAAAATAAAGCTTGCAGTGTCCTAATTGATTTTTCCCACAGTTGTGTTCTACTTTGTAAAAGATCATAGTAGGAAACCACATTCCATAGGCATGCAATTATACTCCTTCAGTTGTCTTGCACAATGTTTGCAACTAGATGGCAGCTTTAACTCGGGTACAAACTCTATATCTGGTCCAGTATTGTTTTAACACTGCATATTTACCATCAAAGTAAATGACAATAAACATCTTGGTTTAAGACGTAGTAAACTTTCACAAATAATGTATTGTATAAATTTGTATTCTGTTTTTTTCCCTAGAACATGCACAATAATTTCACTGCATTTTTATATTATATAAAAGCTGTAGAAATAAGTAAGCTTTGGGAAGAGGTGTAAGGTAGTGTCAATTACCTGTTCTACAGAATAAACTGCATTCATTGCACCAAGGTAAACAGTTTTGTAAATGACCTTTAAAAACACATTGAAAGCTTTTTTTGTTACTTATTAATATCTAATAATATCAGAAACTAATGAAGAAAAAGATTGGACATGGTAGAGAGCAACAGCACCTAACACAAACTGTAGTGTTAAAGGGGGATTTTAAACTACTGGATATAACACATTCTGTTCTCAATGATATCACAGCATTGAAGAAGATTCCCCCTGAGTCTCATCAGGTGAAATTATTCAGAAGATACAGGCTGATCTCAACATCCCTGATGAGAACTACTCAGGCCTGGAAAATCCCTGTGAGAGTGCTGCAGCACTGTTTGGCCTAGGCTGGCAGTTGCCATACACCCTGACACGATTCCCTGATTTACATCAATTAGCAATGGTGCTCTGCCAGGAGAGTGTGCTCCCCCACCCTCGAAGCCTGTATGTACTGGTCACAAGGACAGGGTTATTAGCACCTTTAGAGCTAGAAGCTGTGCCATCCCAATTAAATCTGGGACACAGCACCAGCTTATCTGACACAGTTAGGAGTAAAGACCTGTGACTCAAATGGGTACACTGACTAAGAAGGAAKAAGTTATCACAGCTTCAAAATAAAAGGAGAAATTAATAGTCTTGGACTGTGCCTTAAGATGCTTTTCACTTTTAAAATTAAATAGGAAGCCAACTATTGAGTCCCTATAGACAGCTCTAAGTMCACCTCAGAAAAACAGCAGGTTTTTTTTGGCAGGAGGTCTGTACTACTATAAAGTTTCATTAGCTAACCTCTTAAAGACTGTATTTCAAATCCTGCAGGGTGCCTACTGACAGCAGTACACCTGACAAGTCAATATTTCCCCTGCTATCTGTCAGCACTGATTTTCGAGATAAACCAAATGAGGTGCTATGATGGCATTGTGTTGTTTTCTTGGTTGATCATTTTGGTTCAGGAAAGAACYAAATGTCTCTCTTGCTTGTCTGATTTCCAACCAGGAGTTCAATAGCAAGCCATGCCTTCCATTAGGCTGATGGGGCCTTCCTCTRCTCCATCCTGTCCTTTCTTACTAGAATGGGGAAAAGAGAGGGATCTTTGCCCAGAAAGAGCCTACTCCAGTACTGAAAGCTGTCAGGCAGTGTGCCTTACACCCAGGGCAAGAGGCAATCTGTCCCTGACTATCTGCAGAGTAATTTCCCCTAATTAAGCTAAAAGGCACTTATAGGTAAAATATTTTACCAACAGCAGTTTTGAAACTGATTTCCTAATAGAAATCAGTTTTCATATCTTGGTGATAAACTAAACCATCTTTAACAGAAACCTAGTAGCCTATCTAGTTGTATATATTTTGAGAGCTTTTGAACTTTTCATTTCCTATTACTCCTAATTCTGAATTCTCTTGTGTTAGTTTTCAAGTATAATATGGCATTAGCACATGCTGGCAGACAGTCTGGATATGCATTTCCCCACATTCAGGCTCTGCTTGAATTGCCATTTTGGTAATGTTTCTCCCTGCAAAAGTGAGGGAAAAGAACAAGACATGCAAAAAGGTACACTGAATTCCATTTGGCACTAACTTACAAAATCCTGCTTCCATGAAGACTGAGACAGAAGCCACATCAGTGATGTAATTAGTACTACAATTATCTATTATCAAGTGTCGATAAGTACCCTCAGGATYAGCAAAAGAGGCTACAAATGCACATCTCTTTCTCTGATACAAATCTGTATATAAAAGACTCAAATAATACTAAGAGTTCTTTTCCAAGTTGTTTAGCATAAATTACTATTTTCTTTCTGTTTCTTGGAGCCCTGAGTGCTGAGGAGGGGGYCTTTATTCTGCTGCTTGAAAATCTGTGTAAATCAGCCAGCTCATAGCTGCGCTCTCTTCATTGCTGTCTGTTACTGAAAGCCTGAAGTGGTGTTCAGTTATAAATATTTTGTATATGTAAATATTTCAGAGTGAGAACATAAGTATACATAAACATACATTTTCGCAGCAACTCCCACAAGTGTCACTTTTCATCTATATTGCTCAGACTGTAGTCASAGCATACAAACAGAGCTCAAGAAAGAAAAATGAACTGCAAAGGGTACATAAATCAGTAGCAGCTTACATGCAACCAGGTACTAAGTGCAAGCTATTTAGCTTAGCCTATTTTGTTGCTGTAAAATTGTAGCAATCATTAAATAAAATTCCAATAATGAAATTAAGTGGTTTCCTTCTAGCATGTAAGTATTTTGTGAGTTCACTGTGTACTTCTTTGTGAATTTTACRGCGAATGTGTTGTGGTTTCCTCTGTTGTTGTACCAGCATTTCACTGGGCCCAGACCCATCACAGGTTTCAGGGACTTCATTTAAAACATGGATATGGGCACAGGCTGCAGCTTTAYATAGAGCCTTACATTTGTGAATTGTTTAAATTATAATCATTACATTCTTTTAAAATGCAGGTTATTCTCCAGCCTAAGCATTATCACAGAACTAACTCACCCAGCCAACATGAGATTCATGCAGTTCAGAGCCAAAGACTGCTATTCTCTTGCTCTGTCCAAATTGGAAAAGGTAAGAAAATTTAACTCCCCCACCCTCAATTTAAATGTTATATTATATTACTTTCTCTGAATTTGTAACAATGATTTCAAATCAAGTGCATACAGTGAAATGATTTATGGTTGTAGAGCTGCTTTAAAGGTTTGTTTTTTTTTTTTTTTTCCAAAATTCTATTCTCATTTAAGAATAAAGTTTTTTCATCACTTTACAATGTAGTATTAATCACCCCTCTCTCTGGTGGAATTTGCTCAAGGAAAATGAAATATTTTTGGATAATAGAATATTTAGTGCTAATGTCCAAGAGGTCTGCAATTAAAGTGGAACATCTTTTAACTGACTGAACACTCCAGACATACAGCTTTTATTATAATTTTTTAATTCCACTTCACTTTAAAGGCACTATAATAATGTCTTCTGTATGCATTTCTGTGTATCTGTGGGAGATATTAGCACTACTGAGACAGTTTGAGAACAGCAAATATTCTCTGTCAGRGGGCAATCCTAGTGATGATAAGGACAGTGACACTACTTAAATGCTAGATAAAACCTTCATTTCCTATACATTAACAGGCATATTTGGCATTTTCAAGCTGTGGAATTGTTTGGTTGCATGGAGAGAAGTTAAATTTAATTTCCTTGTTCAAAACACAATTGCTAAAACATCAGATGCAGCATAAAAAATACAATGCATCTGTTTAACTCTGTAAACTCAAGGACAGCCTTCTTTCACAGCTCTTCACTAGTAATCTGATCTACCCACCTCTGCACTCCCCAAAACTTACTGTATCAGTATTACCTTCATGATTTCCAGGCCATTTCCTGAGGTTGTGAGAGACAAATGATATCACTGTGACAGTCTTCAAGGGCAGAAACCCTTCACTACAGTCTTTTCTTTCTCCCCTATCAATCTGCCTATCAATCAGTAGGATTGCTGGGTTTTCTTATGTAGCCTCCCAGTATGTGCACTCAGATATCTTCCATATCTTAGCAAATTTGAATTCATGTCAAAATCATTACCATCATGCAGATTTAACACATAATTTCAATTTCCTGGCTGTATCATAAATTTCCTAGATTTTGTGGGATTTCAGAGAATTYGCTATATTTACTGTATAATATTAATGTTGCTAATTTTAATACTTACTTAATGAAACAAAGCCTTTTCATAGAAACTTACCTGCTCAGTCCAATTTCTTACAGAGGGATTGAATTCTGCAAAAATTCAGCCTGTGTGGATGAGACAGGATAAGAATCAGAAGTAAATGTTTTACTCAGTTGAATATCACACTTACCTTGTCATATCTTGTTGACCACAAGATGTAAATATCTGGGTGGCCTTTTGGGATTTCTTATCTTTGTCTGTAGTAGCACAAAGGCTTGATCTTGTTCAGGTGGTGTTCTGAAAGCACATAACCTGGAAAATTGTGAGGAAAGTGAAGACAAATGTGGAAAGCATATAACCTGGAGAACTGTGAGGCAACCAGACAAAATTTCGCAGCAGGAGGCACAGCTTTGTTTGAATTATGCCACCCCCCATGACCCATTAAGGTTTGCACYGGTGGTTCCTCCACTGTAGCACTTTCTCCCTATGTGGTAAATCCATGAAGGATAAGCTTAAACTGTCTCGAATCTGCACTGCCAGTTTATTCAGGGAAAAGAGTGCAAACAGCTGGATGGGGCCCTCAAGACTATGTTCCAACCTTACTTAACACTTAGCATTTTATGATTGGCAGRGTTTTTTAAATTATTGTTAACATATTCCCTTAATCCAGTTCCAACTGGATTCTGGAATACTCTGTGGGCTGTCTACTTCAATGCAGTGAAACCAGGATTTTTATCTCAGTTCTTTCTTGCTTTAYATAGGCTCCTTTGTTTTTCAAGCAAATGTTCTAGAAATAAAGATATTTTAACTTTTTCAGTATCATTATTAATTTTTTTGTGCAAATTTAAAGTTTATACGTTGGAAGCTGAACATTTAATGGACTTCCTATCCAAACTACCTCTGCTGAAACAGAGGTAGATAAATTATCTTTATCTAAAGAAAGAACCTTTTCTTCATTACTGTTGCAGTTGCCTGCTGTTGGTATTTCCCAGTCCTTTCATCTTAGCATTTGCAGGAATAACTTCACAGGTGGTGCTGTAGTTCATTTGATGTTTCAGAACTCCCTCATGCAAAATAAAAGACAATTAAAAACTCCAGTAAAAATTACCTAAAGCAGTCAAACCTACAGTTGCTTRTTATTTCTGCATTAAGCACCCATTTTCAGAAAGACTGAGAACGTCAGGCAAGTTGCCTTGAGGTAGCAGTGAAACACACTTGCAAAATTGGCTTTTCAACCTAATGGGCTGCAGAAGACAGATACACMAATCAGATGTCCATCTGCTGCTGCAGCTGCAACTTTTCTCATTTTTGAGATAAATAAATCTGACAGTAAACTCAGCACTGACAAAGGGAAAAGCAGTGGCCCTTACACAACAGAGAAAAGGAGAAACAAAACATCCACATTCCAAACTTAAAATCAATGTTCTCCATTTGTCTTGCATAAGAAAAAAAACTGAGGTAACCACTTCCTCTTTCAAGAAAGAAGGGTCTGTAATGTTTTGGATAAGATTCACACWTCCGTTTGCTATGGTTTTTCTTTTCCAAGTAAATATTACAGCTGTTAACTGGAGGATAAAAATTCTAAAGCTCTAAAGTGATCATTTTGAAATAAGTACAAGTTCCTGTATCTTTAATCAAACCAATCCTGTGATTTTGACTCTTCCACAGGCATAAGCACATAGATGTTAGGTGAGCAGAAATCTGTCTGGGATAGCCCAGTATATTTACAGTGATTTACACACAGCTGGGCTGCTTTTTTAACCTTCAGAATGGGGCCTTCCTATTTCCKGTCCCCATTTTTTATTTAGTATCATTCAGGTATTAAGCAGATTTGAATTAACATTAAGTAGTAACAACCAATAACAACAGAGAAGTTATAAAAAGAGATTGGTACCTCTTATTATTGATGTCTTCTTTTACATAGATCTCTAACAAATATATTTTAATTCCTTAACAGAAAGAGCGGGAGAAGGGATCTAATCTGGCATTTATGTTTCGACTGCCCTTTGCTGCTGGCAGAGTTTTCAGCATCAGCATGTTGGACACACTGCTTTATCAGGTACTATGAACAGTAATGTGACTTATTACAAATATTACCACCTATTTTATTGTGCCTAATTGCTAGATGACCCTATTTTCCTACATAGGCTCCATTGAAGTGTATCTATACCACGAACAATCAATGACAAAAGAAAATAGAGCATGTTCCACATGATGGTGTTATTTCAGTTATCTATCCCGAAATAACCCTGTGATTGCATGAACTCTGATGTTTCATAATCTAATACTGTTTATTTACCTCTTCAGTCAAATAGCTTGGATGAGGCCAACATAAATTACAGATTATACAGACTAATAATGCTTGTACTCTGCAACAAAAAGGCAGTGCCCTTTCCTACAGAGTTGTGTTCCTAACAGCAGAAAGGAACAGGATTACTTTAATGTGTCATTTATTAGTCTCCTGCATTTACTGATAAGGAGCTCAATTACTTTGTAGTGTGCTGTCCTCTCTCTTACTCATGTTGACTAGACCTTCATTATATTGTGARCAAGCCATTCTTGCCCTAACAAGGAGTACATTCAGTGGGTAAAAAGAGACAGTGGGGGAAGAAAAGGCAGCAATTCAACCTTGTTGCTCAAAATCCAGAAAGTAGAGAGGAGAGTGAGAATAAGGGAAGGGCAACAGCTTCAGAGAGTTTAAGAAAAGGTATCAGAAAATAGTGTCAGGACAAACGAAGGCAGTAGTTGCTAGTTTCAGGGTAGAAAATAGTACAGTAGCGCTCACTCTTCAGCAGTGTCCACATTCCTGCACACTCTGATGCACCAGCGTGCCTCAGCAGCCCCCAGCACTCCCCTTTGAGGATCAAGGCACACAGAGTGAGCAGGAACACCACCATGGCCCACATCATCTGCTCACCTGAGCAGCCTCCCGCTTTGCCTCTTCCTAAAGATAGCCTGTGGATGATTTTGTATTCAGGTGGAAAACATCCTGGTGGGGAAATTAATTTACTTGGTAATTTGGTGCATGAAAGGTGTWCTTTCATCACAATTCTACTTCCAARTAAATTCCCTGAAGGCAAATTCAACATAAACAGAAAAATTCCTGGAGCTAAACTTTTCTCAAGAAGTCATTAATATATAAACMAGTCATGTATAAGGACATATATATTTTAAAGTTCTAGAAATAAATGTATTTGCATAGAAAACATCTTCATAATCATGCCCCAGGAATATCAACATCACATACAACAAAATTAAAAAAAAAACCCCAAACCCTAATACACATATATAGAAACAGATCTGTCATCAACAATTCCTGCCAGCACATAAGAAACTTCAATATTTTCTATTTGTTCCTAGACATGAATAATCTTGCTATGACTTGACAGACTAACACCATTCACCAGGAAGTGTTTAAAACAAAAAGCCTCAGATACTCATTCTCACTTGAATTCCACCTGTCCTTACTTTCAGCTCCTACTGCTCATAGGTGAATTGTCATTTTTCTAGAATTCTCTTTCTTATTCCAAATTACAAATTTCATGACAGCAACTCTCAGTTCTTTTTCATGGCCCCATTTCCTGTACAATGTCTTTTTCTCCTGCACACAAGGAGAAGAGCAAATGGCATGGGAACATCAGAGTTCAGCTGGTGATTCCCATTACAGGCCAAAAGAAAAGCCTTTGGGACAGTAACTGAAAAATGAAAACTTACTCTTGCAAATCCTGGTGAATACACTTGTTTGTCTAACGAAAATTCCCTGGCAGAAATGATGCAGCCAAGATAACAAACAAGTTTGTTAATTTGCAAAAAACTTTTCCTGAAGATGCTCCTTGGCTTTTAGCCCATCTAAACAACTGAACAATTACTAGTACAAAAATCAAAGTAGTTGAACACTGTGTATCAAATGAAATCATCTAACTTCTGAGTTAGAACAAATCCAGATTCTATAACTCTGAAGGATTTATGTAATACCTCTGTGAGGTATTTCTTTGTGAAAATCTCTTTTTTAGSCAGGCATTTGCATGAAGCCAGCAGAGCTCCTGTGTGTTGAGCTCCAAGGACTGGAATGCTGCCCTGCTGCACCTAAGTCCAGGTGGCAAGGAACAGCTCAAGCACAGCTAGAAGAGCACCCACAGGGCCTTCTGATTCCAGCAGGCCAAACCAGGAGGAGAATTATTTGGGATTTTAGCTGATCTAATGTCTGTTCCTGGGCTTACTCTACACTTCTCCATTGAGCTAATTTCTACCTTTAAACCAATAGCAACACATTTCTGTTAGCAGAGCAACAAGCCTGGCCTRAGACAAGGCACATAGCCCTTTAAAACCCCTTCAGATTACTCATTTGAAGTAAAATAACAACAGTGTCACCTGAAAGGGACCCACAGAGGACTGCAGACACATCTAACATGTGCCAGCATTTCTTCTGCACATTATAATTTCACACCTAGTAGGGCTAACACCTCACTTCCACTGAGGCATTCGTCTTTGCTTTTATTGTGCCTTCTTGTGCCTGAGTCTCCTGAATCCTCTATGTACATTGCATGCACATGCACAGCCAGTTAAAAAAAAAAAAAAACCCTCATTTTATATAAGTAAATTCAGCACAAAGAAAGGGATAAGTATTTCTACTGTGATTAAGATACTTAGAGATGRATTGTAAACACAGATGTATAATTTTTTTGAAATTCACACTTGGTACTAATGGTTCCCTACTCATCTGTTCATTAAAGCTTCTTTTTTTTTTTCTTTTCTGTCTCTCCTGTTAAAAAATCTTGCAGTCATTTGTGAAAGATTATATGATTTCTATCACAAGACTTCTGCTGGGACTTGACACCACACCAGGATCTGGGTTTCTTTGTTCTGTAAGTTATAAAAAAAAAAAAAAAATTAGTGCAGAGCACCAGAGAAGATTCTGTACTGTCTGCAAAATACTTCAGCTTTCTGTGTATGGCATTTCCTTTTGTGAAAGTCCAAGAAAGGCCATCTGTTTCCTTTTTCATCAGGGAGAAGATGAGGAAATTAAACAGAAAACACACCCATTTTTAGTTCCATAGCAAATAACATCTCCCCAGGAAAACATAATGTGTTTTATAAAGCAGAAATTGGAAAGTCAGGAAAACACAGGAATATTGCATTTTATAGGAAACAGCAATTGCAGCTCAGCAACCAGTTTAAAAATTAAGTGTTTAAAAACCAGGGAGCACTACCTGTACTGTACAGCCTGACCAGGACTTTCAGTGCTATCTCCCAATACCCATCCCTGTCATGAGCAATAAAGGGCACAAGTGATTTTACACAAAAGTAAGGTGTATTAAATGGCTATGAGATATAATTAAAAAGTCATCTTGTTATTGTATATGTCAATATTCCCCAATGCAATTTAAATGTGTATATACACACATAAAAAAATAACAGCTGAAATTATTTTTGCTAAAATAAACCAAACCTCTCTGTTTTCTCCCACACCCCTTATACCCCAGGTGGTGAACAGATCAATACGAGTTATTTACAAGTTGCTTTCTGGGGATCTAGAAAGAGCTGCAGGAAGTTATCAATGATGGTATAAGAAAGTTGTTTAAATGAAAATTATGTATTTCTTGGTCAATCATTAAGCTTCATTACAGTGAATGTAAGAACACTTCAAAGTACAATTCAATCGCTAACAAGGAACTCATGTATCTCAATGTATCTCAAAATAAAGCTAGCAATGAAATAAGTGAGCTTCATTTAGGACTTTCTTAACCCACTTATGCCTAGTGAATTACTTCCTCTCCGCTCCCATGTCCCCACATATTCAGCCTGCAGTCTGGTGGACAAAATTCAGATTCAAAATACCCATGCACTCCAGTTTCTTATTGCTGCCAGTGTAAGTTTATTGGGTGAAGGCTGCCATGTAGGTTTTAAGTAATCTTAAACCAAGATCAGAAGTTCACAATGCTGAACTGCTTCCACTACAATGCCTCCTAAATAGGAAGAAAATAAAAGAAAAAGTCTTACAAACTCAGTAGAAGTTACAGATTTGCTGTGGAGCGAAGGTGCAATACTGCAATAGGATAATTACCAGCTAGTGTTTAGTTTTAATTTTTTTTCATGAGTAGCATAGTGRACAAGTGATAAGCCCTCAAGAGTTMAAAGTCCTCCTTTCCCATTRTTATTTGTTCAGATGAAAATTACAGAAGAGGATCTGTGGATTAGGACATATGCCAGACTGTATCAGAAACTTTGTTCCTCGACAGGAGACATTCCCATTGGAGTCTACAGGACAGAATCCCAAAAGCTCACAACATCTGAGGTGGGTCAGTTGMTTGTGCTTTTCTGGGGGTCTGAGTGCAAAGCCCATGAGGCCTGGCTCTGCTGACACCTGTGTGCTCACACYRAGCCCCAGAATCCCAGAGTGCCCASAGCCAGTGGGCACATGGATTTGATTCCTGTGCTCATCTGCAGGGAATGGATGGATGGGAAACCAGGGGCAGCCAAGGCATGGCCAGGGCTGGCTCAGGGAGTGAGCTTTAGTGCTGGCTCCACTAATGGCAGTGTCTGTAACAAACCCTGTAACCAGGCCCTCTGTCACTTGTGTCAGCAATGCCAGCACTGTATCTCAAACAGGTGGCATCGCCTCATTCACATGACTTTTGAATTCATTCCTTGTTGCTCGTTTCTTGTCAGTGTTATTAAAAGTATTGTGGGATGTCTCTAAATTTCGATGCCAGTGGTAATCCCTTTATATATGTATTTATGAGTTTGCCATATAAATGTGTACATTTTGCCATCTCTCTGTATAGAAAGAATGGCAAAAATACTTTCTATTTAACATACATGTTTTTGTTTAGGCAGCTTTTGTTTTTTTTTGTTTAGTATTTAACATACATGTTTTTGTTTGGGCAGCTTTGATTTCTGTCATGTATTATCCATTTGTTTCCATAACCATTAGTACTGCCATCTCATTAAACCATGGCTTTAAAATGCAACAGYGAGCAACAATTCTCTCCTTTCTTCTGAAATATTCTGAAGTAGTTTACACTGATGTCCAAGACAGGTAATTTGTTTATCTTTTCCATATTCCAGAAAAATAATAGAAAATATTAAGGAATATAATGTTTAACTGCAACATTTGCTCCTGAGGAAGTACAAACATTCTGCTCAAATTAATTTTTAAAAAAGGGTGATAAAAAGCTGTGCAAGATTCCACCCAGTTCACTGGTGTAGTTCTCTGTGGACCACTGCTATCTCTGCAGKTGGCTTTTACAGCTCAGCCAGTGGACTGTGCCACTGCAATAATGTCAGATTACTTTTGAACTACAGCAGCCTTATGATCCATCAAAAGYATTCCTTGGAGAAGGATGTAGTCAGCCTCACTGCTAATATGAAAAAGAGTCAGWCACAGCTTTCCACAAATCAGAGTACATACCAGATTTTAAGAATTCATTAAATAAGGAGAAGATAAAATTCACGGCAATGCTTTATTCTCACACTCAGGGCTGGCTATTTAACTTCAGGTCCAAAAAAAGAGAATGAGGAGTTCTGCTATTACTTCCTACCAGCTTTCACAGGTTAAGTTTTCGAATTATCTGGRTAAATGTGGAAGAATGGAACTCCTCATGTATTAAGTGAAGAAAAAGCAGTTATTGGTCTTTTTAAGGTGAAGGCTCTGAATGCGGTGGTATTTTCACACAAATATTTCTGCAATTTCTTGTTTAGTGAGAATTTGTGCAAATTTTCCCTTTTAGAGACGGACAGGGAAATCTCCCTCACCTAACTCTTCCCTAGAATACTAAAGAGCAACATTCAGCTCTGCATCTGGGGCATTAATGGATAGGTACCTAGAAATACAGAGATGCTGAAAGCCTGATCTTTCTGCAAAGTATTTATTTTGAAGTTAAAGGAATTTTGACTAATTTCATTAATGAAATATTAGCATGGATTATCATTTCAGCTTTTCAATACTTTAAGTAAGAAAAATGTAATTGGATGAGATCTTTAAAATGGAAGTAAGAGAAAAGCAAATTGCTCTTTTACTCAGGAACTGTAAACTTCTAACCATAAATTTCAATGTTTGTAACTCAAAGARCCTTCATCATGATTATCAATTTGTGTTGAAACAAACATAACAAACTAAATTTGTACTGCACATACCTGGATGCTGTCAGCTGAAAGGTAACTTGAGTCACAAGGACAAAATACACTGATATCAATATTTTTATGTGTACAATTTATCCTTTGGCACCCCCTTTTCTACTGTGCAAAGTGAGAAACCCTCACTTCACTGACAGATATTCATAATTTCTTTAAAAATAAAGCAAGTTTTCAGTGACCCAGTAACTRAATAATAAGTGACTCTAGCCTGCCTCTCAATGACCATCACACYTACGGCCCAAAAAAGGAGATATGAAATCTTTCTTCATTACCTGTGTGGCTGATTTTCTGTGGCTCCTGTTTATCAGTCCATATGTTTCTTCATATTCACTTCTGTTTAAATTGTCTTTTGTTTTCTTTTTCCCCTTCCTTTGTCAGTCACGAGAAACTGCTTCACAAGTAAGTATTTGCTTATTGTCTGCCTGTTTCTGGGTGTCCTGGTTTGAGCAAGCCCCACASAGCTGCTGGTTTGCTCACTCCCCCCAAGGTGGAATAGGGAGAAAACTGAAAGGCTGAAAGTGAGAAATCTCCTGGGTTAAGGTAAAGACAGTACAATAAGTTAAGCCAAAGTTGTGGGTGAAAGCCAAGCAAAGCAGAAAAGCATTTCTAGAACCCCAGATGCAGGTAAGGGCTCTTGGTATGCAAAGCAGTAAAGTTTAGTTAATACAGAACTTGCAGTGAGGTAAAAATAAGGCACTGCTTCAGAATGGAACAGGTGAAACTACACATTCAAACTATTTTACATTTTACACACAGCTCCCAGGGAGCAGCGAGGCAAGGGAGCAAAGATCTCAAATTAATTGCTGTTTGTTGTTACCATCACAGACATCTTTATTGTCTCAAATATGAACACTGGTGTGTCTGTGACTACATTCCCATTCCTGCCATGTGCTGACCAGCCTAATGTTTAGATTTTAGGGCATGAAATACCCTATAAAACCCTGTGCCTGAGCAGAGATACTCCTGTGGGCCACAGATGTCTGACAGCACAAGTGAGCAATCACAAGCTTTAGGGCACACACTGGGATCCGTGAGACCAGAACCTGCCWTTAAAAAAACAAAAACCAAACAAAACTAAGGGTTTAAAGGCAAATATTTCTTCACTGTGTAKCACAAGAGTTATGCATCTCATGCAACAGATTTACCTGTTATGGAACAAGGAAATGAAATTCGATTAAAACAATCAAACTTTGAAGTAATGATAGTTAAAAAAGTGTTTCTAAATGAAGTTCAAGACTGGTTAAAACAGAGAGTGACAAAGTACTTTGGACTGGTGTTTTATCTTTTGTGTGTTTAACACCTGCCACTGGCAGATGTACTTTCATACTACTTTTGAAAGAGACTTTGTGTCTCAGATGCCTGGCAATCTGAGACACAGTATCAGGCACGTTCTACCTGGGACCGTAAGAGGATACTGAAAACAGTGCAGCCAAAACTGCRGCATACATCTAAAAAGCACTTGCACAACTTGAATTCCTGAAAATATGCATACTAGGAAGAAGGYGGAGAATTTGTTCAGAACAGATTCCTAGATTCAGGAAGGGCAGTATCAGAAAGCTAAATTTGCCCTTCTCAGAMTCACAGTGCAATCGGGCACAAAATAATACTAAGTACAAGAGCTGAACCCCGTCAGCTCCACTGCAGCCAAACCCCATTCCAACTGCACTGTTGGAAAAAGGAGATAATATCTTCATCTGTGTCCATTTAATAAAGGAATGGAATGGATGAATGGAATTCATCTCTCGTGTCATTTTCCTTCCAAGTCTCAAATCTCCATCAGCGTGGAGGAATGGGAGGACACCAAAGACACCAAGGAGCAGTTCAGCTGCCGCGGCAATCACCGCAACTCGACATCCAGTGACCAGTCCGACCACCCGCTGCTGCGCAGGAAGAGCATGCAGTGGGCACGGCGCCTGAGCAGGAGGGCCCCCAGGCACTCTGCTAAAACTGCTGAGAAAATCAACCAGCAGAGAATGAACCTCTACAGGAGGTCAGAAAGGCAGGAGCTTGCTGAACTTGTGAAGAACAGAATGAAGCACCTGGGCCTTTCTCCAGCAGGATACGGTATCTCTATTACACTACTTCAATGGCAGCATGAGCATTGTGCAAGAGGAACATGTTTGTAAGAAATGATGGAGCCATAAACAAAATACTAAATTTATAATAGGTTTTGGTTTTTTAGTTTAGGTTTGCGTTGTTTCTTTTATTTTCATTTACTAAGAGTAACTTGGAGTGTTTTTAATGCATTCTGTTATCACCCATTCCTGTGCTGAGATGGAAGGCTCAGAGGGCACCATGTCAGTCACATTTATATTTAGCAGATGATATATGGATGCTGAATGTATAAACATTCCCCAGTCATTGAACAGCTGCACCATATTTCCAYAAACTTGGTGAAATAAAGATGAGGACAGAGATGTTACGAAGTTCACACGTATTTCAAGGCGGGAAGTTGTTACGTGTGAATGATACTGCCTTTTCCCTATGATTTTTAAAATAATACCAAATTATCACATTATAGTCATTTTAGCAAGCATGTTTCACTAGTCTTTAGATGCCATTTTTATCCATCAAATCACTCTGCAGCGATGCTGATGTTGAGTTGCTTTTTAGTTTTTTTAATTTTAGTTTGGAGGGTTGTTTTGGGTTTTTTTTTTTAACATATGGAGAAGAGCTCTATAACAGTATTTAATGCAGGCACCACAGCTGCCTGGGTCACCTTTTTATGGCCTTGGCTCTGTAGCATGTTGGGCAGAAACCCCTGGAACTATGGGTTCTAATTTCCTAGAAACACCAGAATTTCCAGATATGTAAATACAAGCTTTTTATTTCACTCACCATCTGGATAACTGCTATTCCTTTTTCCTATGTGGATTGTATAAAACCCTCAGAAAGATTCAGGACTAAATATTTTCCAGACCRCAATATTATTGATCAAACACAAAAAAGTTTTGTACATTAAATTCATATTTATGCTACTAACAAGAAAAATTCATTGTGTTCCTGCTTTTCTTTTCAAATCTTAAAAGCCAAAAGGTAATATTAATTTCATTACTCAAATTAAGGAGTATTAGAAACCATCTACAGAGCAGCAAAATCTTGATAGGTAAATGCTTTGCCTGATTATATTTATCTGCCCTGAGTTCCATTTCCTAAAAAACTCAAGAGAGGCTTTAACAGAGAGGCACTGCCTCTCATTTTGCCTCTCCTCTTTAGTCCAATCAGATTAAAACCAGCCTCACTGCAGCAGCCCAAGGAATGTGCCAAGAGAAAATGATACTGCAATGGCAGCTAAAAAAAATGTAGCTTAAACCTTGAAAAAAGAAAAAAGGAAAAAAAACCAAACCAGCCTTCCTTTGCAACGCATGATTAGGAGAATAGTTAAAAATGCAAGAAAGACATACCAATTTCCATTTATACTGCCCTCACATTTTGAGCCATTCACAGAGGTGATTAAAAGGAAAGTGCTTACTAGATAAACAGAAAAAGGAGGAAAAAAAGGGTTATTTGACCAAATCTGGAGAAGGATGAGAATGCCATATGCCTGCAGTTAACCTTGTTCATCATGTGAACTTGATGCTAACCAATGATGGAAGTCCCTACTCACCACATACATATCTAAGCTGCAGGACAGATTGGTAAATCACACTAAAACTGGGTTACATTCAAAATTTCTATGACTAAAAAAAAAAGCAGATTTTTAAAACATTAGAACACAGAATGTTTTTAGAGATTATAACTCAAAAGATGATGTTAGGTAGTTTCAAGTGCAGTTGAAAACTTGCTAAACTTATTTGAGATTACTCTGACACGAGACACTTTTTTCTTCTGTCCTCTAGATGAAATGAATGATCATCAGAACACCCTTTCTTACATCCTTATCAACCCTTCCCCAGATACAAGATTGGAGCTGAATGATATAGTGTAAGTTAAAGCACTCACATAAAAARAAGTCAAAAAACCTGTGAAAAAAAATACAGAAACTTCTATTTAAAGAGACATCTAATTATACTATATAAGTATATATTTATAATATATGTATAAATATATAACGCAAATATTTGTAATGTTCTAAACCTGTTACCCTCCTCTCACTCTGTATATTAAATTTAAAAAAAAAATCCTAATCTGTGCTACCACAGGAACTCAACTAAGCACCTTCAAAATAGATCTCTTAAGTCTTCCTCAGGTAATTTCATTACAACCCTATGCACTTACCCTGGCTTGCAGCACCTTGCTTTAGTAAACTGTAATTTCTTTTTGTAGATATTTGATCCGACCCGATCCATTGACTTATGTTCCAAATGCTGCAGCCAGCCGAAAGGACAGCTTCTGCAATACAGTGGGACAAGACACCAGGGAGGAGACACAGCTTTGATATGGAACTCACCACGAAATCCAGAGACAATTTTATATACATGCTGTTTCCACTAACCATTTTGCTAACTGAGAGGTACATTTTATTCAGATTTTGGAAACAAAATGACAGTGGGTAAGTGACCAAATGCAGAAATGTGGTGCCTAGAAACTCTGATTTCAGGGATTGGCAGGCTTGTGGCCTGTTCAGTACAGCAGATGAACTTTGTCAGCCTAACAGAATGATGACAACCTGTTGCTATTTAATTCATATGAACAAATGTCAGATTCCACCACATGTTTTGCTTAGATGCTCCTAAGCGTATTTATGCAGGTGGCAGCATATCTGTGACTGAGCTTCTGACCTACATCAGATTATCTGATGCCCATAGAGACACAATGCCTGATTTGTAGTAGCAAATATGTTAATAGCTAAAGCTGCCAACAGGGCTTTGTGTGTCATGAATTCAGTCTTTGAAATTATTTTTCAATCTCAGCCTGTCACCCATTTGAATTAGTACAGATTAGTTTCAGTCTCATTTTAGCCTCCAGGACCTGAGTTTTTGTTCCTTGGGTTTACACAGATCAGGTTGAATGACCCAACCTAGTCACACCAGAGAGGTTGAGACTGAGATACATCTATGAAAGAGGAGCCSAGGTGCAGGAAAGTCCCTCTCATCTCACACAGGCAGCCCCCTACACTTGAAAAAACTGGGAAGTTGCTGTGTGAAGCTGCATACAGTGGTAGCTCAGGTGAAACACAGCCCTTTAAACCTTGGTGAGTTTGTCTATAGGAGCCTGAGTAGCTTGGAATACACAAGTGGGAGCATCCCTCTAGGGAATGATTGCTACAACAAGCCTTTAATATTTTCACGAATATGCCAGAACTACAACTGGCCAAAGCATTACATGCCCAATCATCCAGATTACCCAAAAGTGATACATTTTCACATGAAATTATGCATCTCATTGACAATTAAAGACATTTATATCCATTCCACAAAGTGAATGTAATTCCATTTAGTGTGAAAAAGCATTATGGATCTAAAAACTGTGTTGGCATCAAGTACATAAATTATCTGTTTGTGTAAGATGCAACCACAATTGGTCAAGCTTTTTACAAAATTAAGCAGATCTGTCCATGATCTTCCAAGATTACTGTCACAGCTGGGGAAGAACATACTCAAGGTTTTAAAACTCGTACTAATRCAATTATCCCTACAGAACCCATACAAGAAATTTGGCAGGTAGTCTAATATAGAAAAATTGATTATTCTCTGAACTCCCTTGATGTACTACTTGTACAAAAAATACCCCAAACCCAGTCAAAACCRTTTACATTCTTTTGTATTAATTGGTAGTACATTCTATTTCTGAAACAGGARCCACAAGTAAGTCGCCCATTGAGCAACTCATGGATATCAGTGTGTTTTTCAGCATTGTAAGGATGTTAAAATGAAGTGTCATTCATATTAGAAATGCCAGCATATCTGSTATTATTTCCTGCCTTTCTCTTAATGATTCAAAGTTTAACAAATCATTGGTTCTGCTTAGAGTCAATTAATGTTCAATGCTTTTCCACACTTTATTAATTCATCAGATTATTCATAGGTAAAGTATTTCAAGTGGGCACTATAGCAAACAAAGAAACAATTGAAGCAACTGCATAGACTGAAGTCTGCATATCTTTAAGAAACAGTACATAGTAAAGGATCTCATCCAAGACCTGTCATAGAAGTTACCCAGAAGATTTTGCATGTGCAGTGTGAGTAACTTTTCTATTTTTAATACCTTCAGGGAGAAGACTCTATTCCAGTTGAATATTTTTTTAAAAAATACAAGTTTCTTAAAAATGTTCACTCCAAAATATTAGGAGGAGCTGTTGTTTTATACTGAGGGCTTCTCTAATGGAGTCTCAAGGTGGCAGAGAGGACTCCAGAACCATGGCTAGCCTTCAGCAGGCAAGCTGGATACCCTGCTTTTAGTGTGAGTTACAGTTCAAGAATTCCYTGTGTGTGTCTATAGTACACACCACTGATTTAAGGACTCTCTGCYAAAAGAATCCATAGCGAGGGCTTGAGTCCTCACATTTAACAGCCCATAAAGCAGCAGAAACACCAGCCAGGTGTGTCCATTTCTCCACTTMACTCAGCAGAATTGCTGCTCAGCTAGATCGGAATAGTGGCATTTAATGTGACCTGGTATTTCTCCAGGCTTAATGAATTTCTAATTGCTCATTAGCCCCAGAAGATTTGCTAAAGCAAACACAAAGACAGCTGGAGATACTTGAACTCTCTAAAATGAATACAAGGCAATCTTTGTGAACAAAACACTTAGTTCTCCTCAAAGAAATCTGCTGGAAGAGAAGTAAGGTAACAAAAACTTGTTACCAACAACTTCTGATGAAGCAGAAGTTCTAATAAGCCATGAATAATATACCACAAAGTTCAGCTATTCGGAATAATACTGTCTTTCATGTTGAAAGCAGAACAGGTTTGCTTCCTCTGGAGTATCTTCACAGACAGACTCCATTGTAGTAGGATTTAGATCTTCCAAGACCACCCTACGCACCATTACATTTACACCGAATGAGACAGTACGCACAGTCCCTCAGTGGCCAGGGAGGTGATTCTGTAATGGTCACCCTACCAGCAATCCTATGTTCGCACACTTTTTCTCATCATAATTATCAGAAATGTAACACWAGCCTAAGTGGGCTGGAAGCCAGGCAAAGGAATAGGAATCTCAAGGCTCAGTGCTGAAGAAGGGATGATGATGCTGATTTAGAACAAGCAGGGTCAAATGACTGTTGAACAGAGAAGTTTGATCTGGCAACAATTCACTCAGCAGAGACAGAAATTCAGAGCTCTCAAAAAAGATGGTTTCTACCTGTGCTTAACGATAGGTATTTTTCCTCCTGACTCCCTTCTGTCAACAACTCAAAGATGCCCCTCTTCCCCACCACTGCCTTAGGTACCCAGAGTCACAGACCCAGAGTCACAGACCCAGAGAGGGAAGTGCTAGCTGATAATAATTGCTTCATTCTCAAGGGAATGTCCAGCAAAGCCAGACCTACCTATGAAAATGTGTTACCTAGTCTGCAATAAAAAACTCACAAGAACTGTTCCAATGGCATGCAGTGTGTTTCCTTAACTCCAGTTCCACAACACATGTGAATTCACATACAAAGCAAAAAGCATAAAGTTTTTGAGTTTTTAAAACCTGCAGTGAAGTCGTTGTGACATTTCGTCTTGGAAATTAAAAGAGAAGTTACTTTCCAGCATAAATATTTTATCTCTCACAAACAACTTTGTACTACAACTACACTTTAACAACTTCCAAATATACAAATACTTATTATGTAATATTACACRTATTTAGTTATCAATGCACCAAAAAAGGCTAAAGAACAAATAAATTTTAGCTTCAGCAGTGGATGAAAACTGAAATGAGAACAAATACAGCAGAAAAAACACAGACTTCTGTAGTTTCTAGAGAGTTGGGGCTGACAGCAACCATTCTGTAATTTTGGAACACAGACACATGGGATTTTCCATCACTGAATTCCACTCGTTATMCAGTGGAAACCAGTCACTAAAATCTATAACTAATTACATAAAGCAGCTCTATCAAGTTATACATCAAGGTTATAAAAATACTTCTTCAAAGCAGGGCTATAAATACAGAATTTATAAAACAAAGCAATCTGCATAAAATATGGTTGCATATTTCTGATATTCTATCAGAAGCAACCCTACCCACCTTAAAACAGATGGGCATTGAATAAATGTCTAAGGAGCAGCACTTCAAATGTTCAGCCACTATTCCTTGTGCTTGGTACAGAATACACACTGCAGGGATACAGGAAAACAGGTATTAAGGTATGAGAGATGACACAGACTTTGCTTCTTTTCATTTTCTGAAGTTAATTCATTTTCTGAAAATATTAATGATAATGTTGTTATATATTTCATTATTGCCTCCACTRCCAATACAACAGTATCAGTAATGGTAATTCAGCACAAGCAGAAGCTTCCAAAAAGCTTAAAAAGGCAAATATTCCTACTTCAATAAGTTAGAAACAGGCATTTGATGTTTCTGTGAATTAAACGTTCTGCAAAATCTAGACTTTAAACTGTTATGACTTGCAGCTGGCCCATGACTGGGAGGCAAAGTATGGAAGTGAAAGAGTAAATACTACTTCATGTRTGTGGGGTATCTCAGACAAATTGGGGCACCCTGGATGTGGCTCCACACAGGGCTCTTGTACCTCTAAGGCACAAAGGTACAACATCAGTGATTGGACTAATCACTAACACCCACACTGCCAATTCCTGATCATAGGAAAGCTTCTCTAGATCATTTCCTGCTTCTTTTATCCTTTCACCTCTGTGGGCTGGCTGATGAACTGGTTCATTTCACTATAGCTATAGCTATTCTATAGCTTTTTCATAGTTTGTTATTTATTCCTGGTAGGAGTTATAAACTCTCGCTGCTTCCATAACTGTACAGTGGTGTGGCAGACTCTGCATACTCCAAATAAAAGCAGGGAATTTCTATCTTTATGGCCTTTTATTAGGACAGCTGGCAAGTCACTGTTGTACAACCTATTGTGCTGCTTTGCAGTCAGCTTCAGGATGTGGTGAAGCCTCTGTTACCTTACACAAACATGGAATCGTTGGGTTGGAAAAGACCTCCAATATTATCGAGTCAAACTTTTCACCAGGCACCTCCATCCCACCTRAACCACAGCACTGAGTGCCACATCCAGTCATTTCTTGGACACCTCCAGTGATGATGACTTCCCAACTTCCCTGGGGGAGCCTGTTCAAATGCTAAACAACTCCTTCATGAAGAAACTCTTCTTGATGTCCAACCTCAACCTCCTGTGGTGCAGCTTGAGGCCATTCCTTCTTGTCCTGTCAGTGGTTACCTGGAAGAAGGGACCAAGCCCCACCTGGCTACAACCTTCTGTCAGGGAGTGATGGAGAGTGATGAGGTGTCTGCTGAGCCTYCTTTTCTSCAGGCTCCTCATCAGACTTGTGCTCCAGGCCCTTCACCAACTCTGTTGTCCTTCTCGGGACTCGCTGCAGCATCTCAAAGTCTTCCTTGGAGTGGGGGGCTCAGAACTGCACACAGGATTTAAGGTAAGACTTCACCAGTGCCAGGTTTAGAGGGACAATCTCTTCCCTGGTTGTGCTGCCACACTATCACACTATGATAACACCTCATCACCTGATAAAAGCCAGGATGCCCTTGGCCCTCTTGGCCACCTGGCTCTYGTCCAGCCACTGTCAGCCAGCACCCCCAGGTCCTTTTCTGCTGGGCCTCTAKCTTCATTAGTTACTGAATAACCTGGAGAACTTTACTGCCACTCAGGTAATAGAGCATGTGAGGGTTGGGGTTTTTTTGGTTTCACTCACCTTCATGAGTTGTCACTGGACAACCATGACATGGGAATAGACTGCAGAGTTCAACTCTGTGCTGTCCTTGTTAGCTCTATTTTTCCCGAGATAAATGCAAAAAGCTATTAATTTGAGATAGAAAAGCTGTCCTGTGTATGTATTAGGCGAGTAATAACCCTTAATCAAAAGGTTAAAGACCAAATTCCCCTAAGGAGGAAATGCACTGCATTCCTGGCTGCAGGACAGGTTCCCCCCAGCTGTCAGTCCTAGGTGGAATGGAAATGAACCTGTTGCAGAGAGCACAGAACAATTGAACTGCAGGATTCAGAGGTTTCTTTATTAAACACCATAACAGATGCTTATAAAATGTCAGTGGGGATGCATACAATGTGTACCCACTTTCTCACTTCACCTCCAGCTGAAGTATTTGGTATTTATGTGATTGGTATTTTGATTCCCATGTGCATCTGATAGAGATTCGGACTGAAACTTTGATCTTCTAAGGCTAGTAAGCATAACTTCATTTTTACTTATATTTTTTACACAGGTGAATGCCATAAAATGTAATTTAATATATTCCTACGAAGACACTCTATCAGCATTTAGTTTTCTCTTTTTGGTATATCTCGGTGGTAACAAACAAGTGGTATCTTGTGTGCAAGGTGCTCTTTGTATATATGGCTACAGAGAGTAGTAACCACTATGTGTACTCATTGACATTGAAGAAATGTTAATGTTAGATTTTCTGAAGAAGCAGTTCCTGCCCATATTTCTGGCACTAACTCCAGCACAGSCTATCATGTATGCTTTCTTCTTCAGTCACAATGGAATGCCACAAGAGTACATTTAATGGAATGTATGCAAATTACATCTGAGCAATATAAAATGAACACATTAACTTATTATTTGTTAATGAAAAAATAAGTTTCACTGCATCTTCATTGCTTTTTCTTCAGTAGTATTGATATGGTCTCTTGCAGTAATTTAAAATGGTATGAAAATTAATTTATGTGTCATCCAAAACAAAATAAGGTACCAGTTGGTATTCACTCAACAGAGAAAGGCTTCTTTATGGAAGAAAAGTCCTTTGAAAGCAACCTAGTACAAAACYGAGGCACCTGATTCAGGATGTCACTGGACCTTCAAAGTTATCRCTCCACAGCTGTTCTGTTCCGACTAAGAAAACATCTGCTGCTTTGTCATTGTCAGAGAAAGCTCCTAGGGTGCTCCAATATGGATTTTTCTCTTCTAACACATGTGTTTCTTCTCTTGCAGTGTTTTCCAATAGAGTATGTGCTCATGTGGCTGCATTTGATGAGATGTAATTATTTTATTGTACACACAAGGAAAAAATGGGACCTTGTGTATGTTAAACAATGAATCATGAGGTGGAGGTACTATTTCTAYTCCCTTTGCATTCAGACAAAGCCCTACATAAACATCTTCCAAATGCARGTATTTAATCGTTAAAGAAGCACTGACAATTTTTGCAGCCAGGTCTCCAGAAAAGACGTAGCCAGTTCCTGAACAAAAAGGGTGGTATCCCTCACCCGGGAATTCTTCCTCTGATACCTACCATCTACTGTCTTTATCCCGAATAGGACTGTTCCCTTTCATTAAATAGCCTGTGAAATAATTCCGTGTGGGAAACGGGAGAGGCCTGAGGAGCTTTTCAATCAGGTGCATTGTATTGACAAAGACATCTGTGTCTGTCTTCATGGCAAACCTTGTGCCGCTGCAGTACGAGGCCACCCACCTCATGCCCATCAGGGTTTTGAGAGTTAGGTTGTTGTAGGTGTCCAGGAAGTCCTGCTGGATRATATCGTGGTAGCGCTCACTTTCTCTCAGCAGCAGATCCTCGTTGGCACCCTTGGTCTCGACGCCGAGCATGAACAGGCGAACGATGTCAGCGCCTGGAACCGCAGCTTCATTCCCCCAGCTCTTCCGGATGGAATTTCTGTGCTGAATTTCAGCTGCTCTTGTTGCTATCAGCAATACCAAGAAAGGTGTTTTGTCTTTACACTTCTCTTCTTCATTAATAATGAATGTAAATGACTGTGTTGAAGTGGATGTGGTTTTATTCTGAAATTTCTCATTTTCRGGRGGTAGTTCTCCATTTTGTTTCCCTRAGATTTGGTTGAAATTTGTAAAATTTTTTTTAGGTAAACTCTTTTCACTTTCCATGTGAAGATAATCACTTTTTTCGGTAAAAAGGACGTMTTTTTTTCCTCTGTCATCATTGCTCTGAACTTTACTTTTAGCTGGTAAAGCACAGCGATTGTAAGTATAAAAGAAGAAAATCAAATGTATTGCTGTAAAAGAGATAGCAAAAGCCAGAAGAAGATTTCTCTTGGTGCATTTCATGGGACAGAAGAATCCACTACAGTAGTTCATGTTGGCAGCAGTGAGAGAATGCACAAAAAGCACAGCTATTTTGTCAAAAGAGCAGCTAATTTGTAATTGTTTTCCTCTGTGAAAAAGAAAGATTAAAGCCACCTTCAGGCTTCTGATTCTTCAGGATTCCTTTTATTTTCTTATTATTAAAAGTGTCCTATTATCTCATTTTAGAATAAATTGTAAAAATGTTTGTTAAAGTAAAAAGTTAAAAAACTTCATTATTAATTTTTCAGGCTTTTCTTCTATGAGAAATATAGTATGATAAAACCAGTAAGAAATAAATGAAACTAAGTAAATACATTATTAAAAGTAATAATTTCATCAGATAGAACAGAAATTACTCAGATCTGTATTTAAATATTGGAATATATGAAAAATATAAAGACAGCTTAACTTCCTGTAGGCTTTACAAAAAGTTATCACATAATTGAATCATCCAAAGTTAATGAAATATTATGATTGAGTRTGGATTCACAGAATTGGAGGCCATCATGATAAATCAAAAATTTGACAGATCCCTGAAAGTGATTGTCTAGGCACTATAAAACATAAATGCAGACAGGCTTTGAGATTAAGTGCCCCCTGCCAGCAACTACTTCTGTAAAGAATGCTAAAAACAACTGTCTTAATCCAGATCCATACATCTGAAATGGCTTCAGCTGAAGAATCCCATCCTCCCAGACTGCAAGAATAAGTAAAGTATAAATGCTGGAACTGTGCAAATACTGTAGCTTTGGGTAGTTCYTTGTGATTTCATAATAATTTCAAATTCTGGCTTCCTTCAGTGAAACAATACAGAAAGAACACGATCAGTAGGACATCATAAGTCAAAAGGCATTTTTGTACCCATTAATTGCCTTACTATTATTTGAAATTTAAGAACTTCAGCAAATGAAAATGAAAGAGCAAAAGGTGTTTTTCAATGTTCTGAGTGCATTGCAWTTTTTTCTTGATTAAGCTAAAAATATTTTGTCAAAGTCTTTGACTTCTGTTTGTTTTGACAAACAAAAGTTCCATTAGATGAAATCCTTGTTCCATGGTGGAAAGTACAGAAACTTCTAAGAAGACTTTTCTGAGAGGCAGCTAGAATGTTTATTGTTTCAAGTTTGATTGAGCTATTATGAGATTAGTAGAAAATCATGCTGCAAAAGAGCAAACTGTACCTGTGTCTTCAAAAATAATTATAGTTTATCTTGCTTGTGACTTTTAAATGCCAAGAAGCTCTCAAAACAYAATACTCCTTTTCTATTAAATTTTTTCACAGAAAAAAAAGAGAAAAATACCTTCAAAACAAATGCTTAGCCACAATAATTACCCATGCCATTAAATCAGAACAATTGTAATCATGAAATTATTTTTCCAAACTGTGTAGCAAAATGCAGTGTATWTTAGGTTGCCTTGGGATACCCTAATTATTCAGATGCACGCACATTTAACTACATTCAGATTTTAAAATTACTTGATATGTGTGAGCCCCCTCCCCCATAATTAGGCCTTATTAAAATAATAAAAAGGAAGAAAATTACTGGAAAGGAGGAGAGAAAAGCAGGAAAGGAATTTTAAAAAAGGAAAATTAATCTGGTACTGTTTCTTTACACTCCTGTTTATGTTATCTTTTTCTTATTTATTAAAAAAGGGCAGATTTGAGAGCTCATGAGTAAAAATCTACCTCACCAGATTCTAATTCAACTCAATCTCACCACAGACTTTTGGAAGGATTTAAAAATAAGAAAAAACAACCCCTCACGTTCTAGCAATGCTTTGATATTTTCCCAACTTCTTGAAGTGATGAGTTTTGAAGAGAGGCCATTCAAGGTGCTCCCACAAATAGCAAGTTTGAAAGAAATCTTTTGAGGAAATGCTCGGTGTGTTTGAAGGTGCTACAGAGGGCTGCCAGAAAGCACAAGGCGGAGCTGATTTAATCTCAAGCTTGGCACAGCATCTCGACTTCTTAAGTCTCAGCTTAGTTAAGCCRGATTGACTACATGTCCCTAAAAGGATGAGCTGGGAAGCGAGGCAAGAGCAGGAGATGCACCCACCTGAGCTCACAGCAGCGTATCCTGGACATGGCTCTGTCAGGGCACTGCCAGGGGCACAGGCTGGGCAAAGTCCCAGCCCCACCTCCTGCTCTGAACGAGCTCCCAGGGATGGCCCTGCAGTCAGTGAGGTGAGCCAAAAACGCTTCAACCCCACTTTCTTGAAACCTGTATTGAATTTCAAACCCCTGTRCCACAGTATTTACAGGATTAACCCAGGCTCTCAGTGACACTTGCTCTTGGTGGTTATAAAGAGAAGCAGAGAGTGCAGTTTCTGTCTTTGCTAGTTCATTATTGGGTTGCAGGTGAAAAACCCTGTCTTAAAACCACCCAAGGAGCAGAAAGCTGCTTGTGCTCTCTTTCACCTGCACCGTGTGGCTTCCCAGAGAGCCCAGGCAACCCTTCTGTGCTTTACACATGCAAACTCATCCAAACATGAACTGCTGAGCTGGGAYGTGAATTGGGTGGCAAGAAGCAAGTGAGGAAAGAAAAACCAAATTCTCTTATTGCTGGAAATATCTACATTCAGTTTTTCAAAGTTCTAAATACGGTTTTCTTTTGAGTACAAGATGTGGTATGTGATCCTTACAATCACTCTGTTACAAAGATTACAGTAATTTGAACAGCAAATGGTTTAATTAACTGTGAAGAGAATCGAGCACTTTACATACAGCACTGCAGAAGTGTATTAATAACAACTGCACATATTTAAGGAGCATATGGAATTAATTTAAGAAATGTATAAAGGATTTATCTGCTAGCGTACTATAAAATCTTTGTATATGTACTGTTCTTATTTAAATAATGCCTAGACTGTGTTAATCTTATCAAAATGCTACTTCAATACAGGAAATTTTTTTTTCCCCAATGGAACATTTATAATTAAAAAAAAACCCAAAGAAACAAAAACCAAAAAACCCAAAAAAAACAGAAATATGTGAAAAATTGAAAAATAATTTTAGGTTCTTTTCTTTACATAAGTGTACTTTTAATTTAAAACTAGTCTTCAAAGAGAATTGAGCAACAGTTATCTTAGAATTTGCTTATCTCTGGTTAGCTGCTATATAATCTTTTCTTACACCGCACTCAAAGATATGACTGATAAATACTTAATCACAAATAAACAGCACAATTCYCTGTCTGTTTTTATACAAGTGAAATGCAATAAATTTGTCATGGGACAAAAAGGGAGCACACTGCCTACAAGGAGCCAAAAAWTTCTTGTTAGTCTAAGAAAAGCRTCCTATTASAAATAGCTACTACTTTAATTGAATWATWACCAGCAAAAGGGGGAGTGAAGAAGGTGGGRCAAAATGGTTCTGCACACAGTTCCTGGTTCTCTCATGTCCCTCTCTCGTCTCATGTCACACTCACTTTGTCTAATGCTCCTTTGGTGGAGTCCTATGAGTCAGTGGCACCAGATGTTCTCAAGGAGATGGACAAGGAGAGCAGTTTATGACACATTGCCAGCACCCCACATTCTGCACCAGGAGGAACATCCCGATGTCGATGGCAGTGTCTTTGCTACCCAAGAACCCAGCAGTGCTAATTTCCACATGTTTTGCAATACAACACTTTGCTCTGTCTCCCCTGGTTCTCAGTTACAGGTGAAACCTGATTTCATTACATTTGCTCATCGTCTTTGGGTATCTCCTCCTTGTGTTCTTTGTTATGATTAAACCCAGCTTTWTCCAGCTGCCAACAGTGCATTCTCATAGCAATAAGTAATGAGCTACTGGTCACACTTTTCCTTGGTTATCATCCCAGGTCTACATTCCCCTATATTACCTCATACTTCCATTTCAGGGCCAAAAGCAGGCACTTRACACAGAATAGCTACTTGCTGCAGAAATAGAGACAAGTAGGTGYTGGGCCACACAGTTGTGGAAAGCCAAAGTATCTGAGTAACAGCACCTAATTCACTACATAATTTGCTGTCCCAGYTTTAAAAAGCCAGAACAAAGCTCCAGCCCCTGTGACCTGAAGAAGGAAATTATCTACATGATTATCTACGTGAATTGTCRGCAAGGGTGTGCTTGGGGCATAGTACAGAGAATAATCTAACAATGCTACGACAATTTACTGTCGCATATCTTCATTTTTGTTTGTGAATGGTTTTGGCTTGTATCTACAGGGTTCACATGGGAATTTATGGAAGGTGCCAGGCTATCAGTCTCCCTTAGAAAATGCCATTCTAGTGGCACTAGAGCGACACTTTCTTACCTGACAAGATGGTGAGCCTTGTGGAACAGTACTTCTGAGGGAACCTCCACAGTTTTAGGTTCTTTGGCAGATGCCAGAAGAATAGGTATTGATCTAGATAAACTAAGTGTGAGGCTGGCAATGAGTTTGTTGAACTGTTGGTTTACAGATGTCCATAGAGAGCTAGAGACCTTAGCATGGCTTTTAGAGGACAAGTCACCCCAAAACAGCACCAGTTTTACCCACATCATTTCTGACTTGTCTGCTTGTACCTTTGTAATCTGTATTTAAATAATTCAAACCCTGTAACCTTCCAAAGCATCCATTTAGCACCTCGTTACTCTATTTTCTTAATCTACACTGATACTCCAGGCCACATGAATTCATTACCTCTTGATGCATTGAAAGAAAATGCTCTTTTTCTCTGTGATAAGTTTGACCTTGTCCCTTCAGACTTCACTTCACATGTTTGCTGCACTTCCAACCACTCTCATTCCTCCTCCTCAGTTCTCYCCAGTCCTGAAAGGACAAAGGGGACTCATTACCTCAGGTGAAGCATTTCCCGAGGGAGGAGAACAGAATGATTACTTTATGAGTCCTCCAGGCTTTCTCCCTGTTTGTACACTTTGAGAGAATTTTTCCTTTTTCTTTTTTTCTTATTGCTACTATTAGATTGTTGATCCACATGGTGTGCTGTGGATGACCCCCTTATTTCTGACAACACAGTAAGTATCTTAGTGAGCTCTCAGTGTTTCACTTAGATTATGGAACAGTTGTAACTTCCATTACAATCACTTTAGACCCTTTCCTCAGTTTGATTTATAARGCTGTGTGATCGTTGTCCACCATTATCACTGCAGACACAGCACTGACCACCCTGTTAAACATATTTCTTACCTATATACTACATCACAGAACATATTTGACACTTTAAAGATATTCAAAAGTGCATCATTAAAAAAATAATGCAGTAACTGAATAGTTTAATTAAATTATTTACATGTAATATTTTAAAAGGAAACAGAGGTGATTTTATTCAAGCTATAAATACTCTGATATGTCTAAGCAAAGGCAAAATAGATAAAACTTTCCTACCTCTAGAAGTGTGGGGTTTTTGATGGGAAGGGTTTTGCAACGATGCCATCTTGTGATCATGACACTGTCTACAAATACAGCGATGTTTCATTTCAGCTCCTTGAGGCTCAGGCAGTGAGTGAATGCACAATGTCAGCATCAAACCGATGGCAYTGGGTACCAGACTTGTCCCATTGCTTTGACCCAAAGCTGTTTCTCCATGGTTGGATTTTCATCAGGTGGGTCTTCAACAGATAATCCAAGTGGAAGGTGTCAAACACAACTTCCCAGAGTTTATGAGTACTGAAAACCCCACAAACTTGGGGGATACTGCATCTATGGAACTGGCTCTAGAATTTTCTTTAAAACTTACACCTTTAAACATTACAGAACCTTCTATCCAGATGTATTTAGGAATATAAACATACCATTTTAACAGAAAAAAATGGGTATTTGCAAGGATAATACGTCACACAGCTGCCTCAAGTGTCTGTATTTTACTATAATTAACATGTAGATAGGACAGTGTGAGAAATTCAATCTAAGATCTGGAATCAGCAAAGAGAGGGTTTATATTTTAAAACAAACAAACAAACAAAAAGTTAGCTTATACAGAGGTTGGAAACATGAGATTCAATATTTGCWTGTTTGCTGCAGCTGTGTCTGGATTCTCAACTAAATTTATCACAGGCACAAGAACCAGAACTACATCACTTTGCTTTATTAACTTTAGTACTTGGCTAGGTTTTTATTGGAATTAGAATAAATTAAAATAGCGATTTGTATTAAGAGATGTTTGGCTAATTTATATTTTATAATTAAAAGTTCTGACAATAAAGAGTTACTTAGATCAGTTACAACAAAAATTAGCATAAATTTAATTATGGGTGTTTATGTATGGGTAGTTCATAAACAACCAGTCTACTGGATTAGTGTCTCCTAATGCCTTACGTGGAGTCCTATAAAAGCTGCAGGACGCTGAAGTCTTTCTTGCCTTATCTCTTGCTTAATCATGAACTTGTGCAATTTAATTCAGCAAAAAATGACWTTTATAAAGCTTGACTATTTGCTAGAACACGAGCTCCTAGTTCTGTCTCCACGGGGGGATGCGCACATGGGAAGTCCTGAGTGTTTCTGTTCATCTGTCACTGGCTATAATTCAAGGGGTTTGCTCACTGCAGGGAGCGTTCCTTCCCCAGTGGAACTGTGTGGGTCTCGTGTTCCGTGCATGGATTCACCACGGGGTGTCAGAAAACACAGAGCTAAAGCAGRGCCCTCTCCATCTGCCAAAGGCACTGAATCAGCTCCCTCCTGTCCTGCACAGATCCTACCTTCACCTCCCTCTGCTTGCTGCCACCTATTTTAATGTCACTCTTGTGCATCAGGCATGAGCAATGAATGCTCCCCACATCTCCAGAAGGTGAAATTGTGATRTCCCCTCGTTTGACTGTTCAGACTGGGAGGGGAGTTTATGGGGAGACAGGGAGAGCTGGCAGCCTTTCCCACAGCTGAGAGCATGTCCAGAGGCATTGCTCAGACACACTGAGAAATGCCCCAGTGAAAAAAAACCAGTGGATGTTTGGGTGCTGTGGGGATAGACTAGAGATAAGACTTCCAGTTTTCACTGTATACATCTGAATTCCAGTCCACGTGCTGTAGCATTTGGTAAATTCACTGTCCAAAGCCACATCATCCTGCAAGGAGACCCGAGGTGGAGACCCACAGAGCTCCCAGCGTTGTTGAGAGCTACACAATCCAGGCACAGGTTTCACCATCTAGTATTTAGTCTCTGGTTCTTCTCTAAACCATTAAAGATAAGCTGCCATAAATGAGGGAAGAAATTACCATTCAGGGCTTGTTAAGAAAAATTTGCCTGTATAAAGGATTATATCTTACAGAGAAAACTATACTGTGAATTAATTCTACACATATTAAATCCTCTCTTTTAGATAATTCCAAAGAAATACCAGCATAGTGATCTACTTACCTCTCATCAAGTAACTAGGCCAAAGGCATCTGCGTATCCAGCTGTGAGGGTGTTTGGTCCCCTGGCACAACTGCTCCAAAACCACCTCCTCATGTTTCAGTTCTAAAATAAGAAGATGCAAAGAGCAGGCTTAAATAAAATTTAAAAATCTTTACTTTCCTGAGTAAGAATATCTAAACTATACCCCTCCYGACAAACCCTTCACCTTTCTGCTCGACCCCCAGGGGTTTACTCTCAGTCCTGATTGTCCAGAAGGATTCCTTTAGGAGATATTTAGCAAGGTGTCATAGATTTGTCACTGTCAGGCAGTTGCATTGTCATGTTTGGACAACTTTCAGCAAAATGGACTGTAAAGGGGCAAAATCTTGGTGTGCAAAAGGTACTTCAAAGCARGAACTTCTTACAGTTAATTCTTAAACCCAAAATACCTTCTGAGCTGATTTGTTCAAGAAATTCTGGGAAAGAACATTTTTCTCCTATTCTGACTTTACCTTTCAAGAGGAAACAAGATTTTGCACTATGCCTTAAATCCTCCATTAGGCCAAAAGCAAGCATGCACTGAAGTGATCTTATTTATCACAATGGACTRAAGAATGAGTATAAACAGGACTTGCTTTTCCAGCACTCATGCAAAATGTTCTGGTTACACAGCACAGACAGCAGTGTTCACTGGTATGGAAAAGTTTAGTGAAATGCTCTACAATTGCTGTGGTTAAGCACAACTAGTTTAAAGTATTAGTATGTATTGATCAAAGGGGAATTAGTAACTATAATGTTGGTGTAGCTGGGATTCCTCTATCACGGCTTAGCCTTTGCTGCGCCTGTAGGTGGTGGTGTAACACCACTGATAATAGCAGGGGAGCACTTTGGCAAAATATGAGAATATTCCCTTTTGTCACTGGCCGATCCCCAGCTCATGTTACAGAGTAGTCATAAAATCCATGTGTTATCAGTCTCCATAAAACTAGCTGGTAGTACCAGTTCCGGTTTTATTGGAAAACTGTCTGGTTTACAGCATCTGAGTTTGCCTTCTTATTGCCCATGACAGCCAAATCATTATTTCCTAGAACAGATTGCACTGAAAATACTCCACTATAATAAAATAAGAATTTTTTTATGTTCTTGTAGGAAAAAGAAAATAAAATTGTCATTTTATTCTGGTACCTAAACAAACATTGCTTTTATATCAGCAATCTTTAAAAAAAGTAGCCTTGTGGGAAAACAAATTCTTAGACTGCATCATGCAGTCTATTCAGTACATACTGTTGCAGTACTTTAARCATCAAGAGCAGAGCAAGAAAGTAATTTTGGAGTATTTAACTAATAAAATTCCTCAGAAGAAATTTATGCATAAATTGTGCCAAGAAGAATTCATGTGTCTTCTATATTAAACAATGGGTTATGATGACTGAGCTGATTGCATTTATAAACTTCCCAAAAAGCTCGACACATCAAAAGTTGGCTGTTCACTTCACCCRTACATGTAGAGAGTCCCTTAACTATCTCCATGGTCTTAGAAGGGAATTTTTCCCTCCAAACCAAACTTACTAGTGAAATGAACCCGGGTTTTACACATCCCAGGATATTGCTCCACTTACTGAACCAATATACTCACACTCTTATGGGGTTTCCCCTCCTTTATATCTTCTATTTAAGGGCTGCAGAGGGGAAAMCCATCCATTTTCAAATACATTTCAAAGGTTTTGTTTATTGTTTCCTGAATGTAGGAAAAGTTTCCAGGCAACTGTCAGCACAATTAAAAATAATTGAAGCCTGCTTGTGAAATCCTGTTAAGCTAAATTTCCTCTAAGAGCATGGTATGAAGAAATGCAGCTTTTGTCCCTCCTTTCCTGCATATCTGGTTTCTGAAGTGTGGGAAATAATCCAGTTCCTAAACCTCCTGCCCCCCAATTTCTTATGAACAGCTATGCAAAGACCACAGTTTAAAACAGTGTTTATGATTTCCTTCATTATAGAAGTGGCTATAGTCACTTTATCTTTGTATAGAAACAGTTATACCTTCTGTTACTTATTCCCTTGTTTTGTAAATAACAATAAATGGTTCTTCTGCTAGACAATTCAGATTATTGCTCACAAGGGCCATCAAGTTATGGATGCATTAAAGTGCAGCAGGAATAAAGTATCTACCACCTTAGAGCTTATGATGCCCCAAAATCTTGGAAATTTAATAGGCTGTGATGTATTTTKCCACTGCAAGTGACTTTCACAACTCACTGCACTATAAATGATTTAACTATTGCCAACGGATTCTCGGGTATCAGAAGGATTAATTAAAACGTGTTTTCTTGATGTTTGCAATGCCATCCTCTCTTAAGTACAAATGCATGGAGAAGAAWTCCCTCCTCAGAGTGAAATTCAGCAAGCAGGGTGAGAACCTTGAGAAGATTTTGAAATAGCCCTGAAAAAATGTCACAGAGGCATTCCTTCAGCACTAAGGTGTCTGTGTGCGGCTGAAGATATAAGGTAGGCTATRGAACTATAAAACTGTTATTTGAGTCAACTACCATTTTATTTTTGCCGTGCTTCTGTTTACAGCTTTCCTTTTCTTCATCCAGTTTTCATTTAGCCTTTATGACTTGTGTAAGAATATTTATTTGAAASTGAAATCCTATCCCCYGTTAAGAGGATACAACCTGATCCAAACCCAATGTTCTTTGTAGTTTAAAATTTGGTGTGGTAAAAAAACAACCCCAAAGGATCTCTGTGCACATACAATAAAACGTGCAAACCACTCTCTAACATAATACATAAACTTTATTTCCTACCTGTCTAACTGCAGTGTGACATGATATACTTTACATTAGCTATTATTTCTGCAAATTCTCATTTTCTCTGTCAAATGATGCATGAAAGCGAGAATCACTACAGCTTAATGGAATGAGCCTCTTATCAGTGCTATATATCAGAGGCATCCCTCTCTGAACACCTAAGGACAGAGGGATCATAAGTTCTAAAACAATTTCACTTGAATTCACAATGGGTGGCTGGGTTGGAAGTTTTGCTGCTGCTGTTTATTTTTCCCTTGCTATGGGGACAGGGGTCAGTGTTATGCTGTCATTTATTCTTTACAAGTTTAAATGTGCTGGAGGTCAGCAGGAGGTTACAGATATGAAATGATGTCAAGAGGGTCTTCTCTGTCTTAAAGAAGCTCTCCATTTGTCTCTATTGCACAAGTTTGGAAAAGAAAAATAGCATATTTGAAAAAAAAATTATATAATAATATCAGTAATTGGTGTAACAACATCAACATAATATGAATAATATAATAATGAATAATTGATAGAGCAGCAAAAATGAGATTGAGAACAGTTTTATATATCCAAGACTATAGTCACATAGGCTATGCCTAAAGAATAGCAGCCCAGCTTTGGGGTAAGCTATAAGGAGTGATGAGGCAGGAAAGGGGGGACAAAGAGAATTCAAGTCCATGACTACCTTGACCTGGGCTGGTTTCCTCTGCATCTCTTGTGAGCCTGTGGTAACAGCACCGTGCAGCTGCAAGGCACACAGCAGCATTCCAGTACCATCCTGAAGAGAGGCAAACAAGTATGACTGTCTGTGTCTTTGATTAATGAAAATCAAATAAAAATATTCCCGACCACCTTTGTAGAGGGCAGAGGGAAGCCTGGGGTTGTGTGAGAGGTGTCAGACACCGCAGTAAGAATTAACTCAGAAAACTTTTCATACACGTCCCTCTTTGCCCATTGTTGAAAGGCAAACCTCAGCTGTCATTTACCTTAATCATAAGTTTATGATATTATAGGACCAAGTGAGTCTGACTGAAAGTGTTCAGCTGGATGCCGATGATTATTTCCCTTTCCAAAGTCTCACTTTCRTTATAAACCTGCATCATACCTTGATCTTCTATATATATGGAAATTTAGCTTATACTAACTCTGCTTCATCTTAGTTGCACCCTCCTTTGGATTCAATCAAGTGGTATTTGATACTTTTTTTCATGGGAATATGATTATATTATTATATTTACTTTCATATTCTTCATAGGGTGTGTTTCTTGTCTCCAGAAAATGGCTGAACCCATAACAGAGTCTATACTCCAGAACCTTTTACTTAAATCTATTTTTTCTTTTTTTTTTTGGTCATATCCTGGTCTTTCTCTGACATTGCACTTATCTGGGATGATTTTCTCTATTTTAACAGATTCCAGCAGATTTGAGATGAATCACAGAAAAAATTAATTACTTCAGTGAAACATGACAAAGGGTGGGGGCTGCTGCATTTTTGAAGAAGTTGGACAAACAGATTTCCAGAAGTTGCTGCTGCTGCAGCAGAACAGTCACGTCCCACTGTGCTCATGAGTATTCAGCTCACAGTGGAGCAGCATGAGCAAGAATGGGACACAGATGGGAAAGTGCTGACAGAGGCAGGGGTACCAACTTCCCAGGTATGAAGGGACAGTACAGCTGGAGGCACAGAACTGATATGAATTCATTCTTTTCTTTGTGAGGCCAGGCAGGTTTCATTTTTCTTACCCTTTATTCTCAGTTCAAAGAACATTTGACAAGGGCTGACTCGGTGAACCGATCTATTTAGTGTGATTTATGGAATCAAGTCATGAATCTTTAAACCTGGTAGTATAAATCATATCTTCAAAGTATCATGAACTGCTGAATATGATGTTATTTTCCAGTTTTAAAAGTTCTGAAGCTGAGAGCAAAACTAACATTTTATAATGTATGTGGTCAATAACACAACACAAAATCAACACTTGATCTTATAGGTGTTCTGTGACTTCGGATCCCATGGAAAGAGAATCTGTAAATGGAAAGGTTAAGAGTTATGCAACCAGATTAATAAAAAAGGCTGAGAGTGATCATTGGTATCAGTAATAAATAATGAAATATTTCCACCATGTCTAACGACCTACCTTTTCTGTTTGAAACATTTCTGAACCTTGCTATTGTATTGAAAATGGTGAGTACTTTCCTACACTCATCTACTAAAGTAAAGAAACATCTGACAATCAACTCTCCTTTCAAAAGCCAAACTCTCTTCCTCTGCAGGTGAAGCTGCCTTACCAGTTCAAGGACAACAAGTGATAATGTTGTACTGAGTAAAAGAACAAGTGCACTTAGCAGAAACCAGGGAACACTGTTCAAAATACCAGTAAGCCCACTGCATTAAACAAGAAAAATGTATATATTTGGGAAAAGGTGCAAAACTACTCCATCCTCATCAGTATCTTAGCAAAATCCATGCTTGTCTCAATATCTCATTACAGTAAAAAGGCAGCAGAGACAGCACAGCTCCACACTCTGCCCAGTTGTTCAAAGACAATACTGGCTGCTCACACCCCATTTCCTGACTTGCACAACTCTAACTCCAAGGATTTTACACTGATTACGAGATCAGAACCTCACTTCCTGAAAATAAAATTTAAAAAAAAGTAAACAATCCAAAGAGATGAAAGCCATAAAAGGCAATTTAAGGGGCACCAAATTCCAGCCACATATTTACTGAATTAGCAAGGTGTGAAGGAAATGAAGCCCATGTTTCCTGGTGGATACTTAGTCACCTTTCACTGCGGATGACAGGTAATTGAGTCTATTTTATTTTGGTTCCTGTATCTTTTCAGTAGCCCCAGACCTGGATCAACTTTTTGACGCAAGTTACCAATTGTAGCTGGCAAAGAGAATAGTGAACACATTTTRAAAGGACACAGAGCATCCTAGTTTAGATATCAATTTTAGCAAAAAGAGGAAATCTCTGCCATGTTTCTCTGCACTAACAATAAGAAGAGGCAAGAGAAAAAGTCTGGATGTGAACAAATATGTATGTATCATGGATGTATCCATGGTATTTTTTTTAATAGAACCCATCCCTTCCCAGCCCTGTCTTCACTGATGACTTACTCCTGCTCCTTCCTCTTTTTATGATGATCCCATAATTAACACTTATTATTTGTACTGTAACAAAAAGTCTGCAGTTAGGTATAAACCRATCAATGCTCTAAAATGCTAAAATACATTTTCCACCTTTTATTTAAAGTCAAATAACACTTTAATTACATAGAACATAGAGATATCCAGAAATAAAAAAGAATGTCTGCACAGGTTAATTTGCCCTGATGTAACTGAAGCATCAGTTACACTGCTAAGTGTAAAGTACAGGTTTGATTTTAACTGCAAATAGAAAAGCTATAGAGTAGTTTTTGTTTTGTACTGTTCATACCTGTAACCCCGTATTTTCACTTCTCTACTTTTCAATTTATTTTTCCATCCCTACTGTCAGCTACCTTTTCACCCCCTTTCCACCTTTTTTCACCACTCTGTCTCCTGATTTCTAATCAGCTTCTGCCTCTGGTAAAGGCCACGAGAAACTCTTGATTCTCAATCAGATTATAAATCTCTTTCCAAAATTTCGATCAGATGTCCCAGGATTGTGTCTCCTCCTGCCTGGSTTGCAGCACACCTGAGGGAAGGTGTGTACCTGCTCTCACAGCAGGGCTGCCTGATTGCACTTGTAACTCCAACAGAAAAACATGAAAATCAATAGTTTTGAGGAGATGTAAATCTTCCCAGTCAGGAGCTTCCCCTCAGCTGTGCCCAGGTCTCTGCCTGGTTCTAACCAAAACCTTTTATCCTCCTGCCTTGCTCCAGGCACACCGGCAGTGCATCTACCCAGAATCCAAAATAAGGAGTAGGGATGTAACAGCTGCTGTTCCTTTCCCTSCCTCACTGCAGTGACTAACATTGATTATAAAAATTAACAAGAAAAATTGAGATTTTTTTTTCTTCATCCCTCTGATTTCAGTAGTTATTTATCAGGGGTTAGAATATGGGCAATGAAGCATTAGTGTAAATCAACCAAGTTGAAGCTGGAAAACAATTTACAGGCTAGTCACCTGAGCTGAACCCAATCTCAAAATAAACAAACAATAAAGAAAACTGAAGACAGAGGATTTTTATTGCTTTCTACTGGTGGATTTGGTCTCCAGCAGCCAGTGCCTCACTGCTATCACGGTGTGTTATCACTTCATGCCTGTGCATAGACATCAGAAAACAGGAGGATTCTGTTTCACCTCACAGAAACAGCAATTGGCATTTGGGATGGAGGGACAGCGGGGTCAGACAGCGCCAGAGGAGCAGAGGGCAGCAGAGGGAAGAGAAAACAGCGTGCTGCACTCAGGTGCTGCTCACTCCTGCTCCTCTGCTCTCCTGTTTATCATCTCAMATCTGCCTTCTGCCACCTTCAGCATTCATATCTGCCACTCTGATTATCCCTCTTTTACCCCCAAATAATCCCTGGCTTATCTGAATATGAGAAAGATCTACTTTTCACCTAATGAGTGGCCTGAGTGTGGATCAGCCCTGGCTGGGATTAGGAAGGGAAATGTACTGTTAGAGCTTTCTGTGGTCACTGAGAATGGCACACTCACTCTCAATAAAGTATGATATTACTTCATTTTAATTCCCAAATGTACTAATATGAACGTCTGGCAAGCCAGGACAGTAATTAATAATATCTTGAAACAAGATTATTTGTTTTGATTATTTTCATAACACTCAACCACCACTGCTGGAATTGCCAAAGTAAACAAGTTTTTTTTTTTAACTCTTCCTCCGTGTTCATATAGCCCTGATTTCTTCAGCTGCTGACATTTTATAAATGTCATAGTTTATGAGGAAATAATAAAACCCCAGATAACACCACACAACACCRTGACCTTTAGCTGAGGGATTGCTCGAAGTTCTTTAGTAAGCTCAGTAAAGAAATTCGGAGGTGAAAATTCAGGTTCTAGGAAGTAAYTGAAGACTTCAAAGGTCACAGATTTTCTGTTTCTGAGTCAGACCCCCAGAAATATCTGAGGGTTTTTAACCTGATGCTTGGGATTTGATTTTGCAAATGACCTGCTTCAGCAATAAATGATAAACAGCTTTAATGGAAAATTTGGRAATTTTCATTATTATTTGGAACTGAATTTGTTTACAATGACATGTCTAGTCAAATGCAAAGGCATTCCCAATATTACTGGTTTTGCCTAGGAAGGAGATTTTGTGAGTGTTTCCACAACACTGTTTCTGGTAGATCCTCTTAACAGGTACACATTGGCATTTAATGAACCATTCCCAAAACACAGAGAAAAACAGATTTTGCTGATATTTAAACAAGATTATCAGAATTGTTTTGGAGACATTTGAGTYCTATCATAGCATTAATAGGTGTTTTGACATTTGAAAGTGTTTCCATAGCTTATCTGTCATGAAATTTGAGGAAGAATCCACTTCTAGAAAGAATTTCTGTTGCTTTTCCCACAGGCCTATGCATGTGTATCCCAGCAGAATCACATAGATTTCTAATCCCCAGACTTCAAGATTCAAGGACAGTGCACCAGTTTAGTTTATACTGCTTAGAAAATGAAACTGGACACAGAATGTTGAGCTATTTGGATTTTCTAATGGAACAGACATTAAACCACATCCCACTGCTCAGAGCTCCATCTGAAGCTGCGTGAAATGTGAGGCTACAACAATCAAAAGCAGTGGAACTGGAAACCAGCTAAACAATGAATACTTAGCCAATAAATCACTATGGGTAGAAAGAAAGRGAAATAAAAATTAGCATATTCTATGTAGGTACATGATAAAATAAGTCAAGGCAGAGCAGACTGATAATGACTGCAGTGATGGTGCCACAAACACAACAACAGTCACTGTTTTTCTGGGGGCTGCATTGAAACAAAAGCAGCTCATGTGACAGCTGTGCATTTTRAGTCTCTAAGTTTCTGAATACACTTACAAAAGGAGATATTTTCTTGCCTGGATGCACAGCTCCCTCCCACTCCAATCATGAMTTCCAATAGATTAATTCCACACTTTGAGAAAAAAGGTGACAATACAGAACACAGAACAAGAAAGTAATTCACACCTGCCTTRGTCTAAGGCTTAAACGACTCAACTCAGCTTCTAAAGCATCTTGATCACGATTCAAAAAATCCCAACAATTGACAAGTTTTAAAAAGGAGTTTGAGCAAAGTCTGAAGTCAGCACTTTGTTGCAGAATTTGCCATCTGTTCCATTACTGCCATGCAAGGAACAGCCCAGCTTTTTGCTGGAATGGTGTGAATAGTGATGCTCCTGGCACACACACTCATCAGCACTGTGAAAATATCGATAATTTGTAACAGAAAAGAAAGCATTTGAGTAATTTCCATTCATACTTCAGTAAGCTGTAAATGGTACTGGTGGTGTGAGCACTGGGGGTCTCTGAGTGCTCCCAAGTGGCGCTATAGRTAAGAACTGTGAAGTCAGTTCTAAAATAAATGTAAAAAAATTCAAAAATATTTTTAGCACATGGAGAAAAAAGCTCAGTCATAGGTCACTATAATTCCATACAGAAATTCTAGTGTTTTGGTGAATTAATGCATGACATAAATATTGCCAAAAATGGTAACCACTGCCTCACCAAAAGTGAATACTCTGAATTACAGTGGTGCTGTTTTGTAGCACCGTTTATGACAAAACATCACAAAGCCATCAAACTTGCCAGCTTCTCATGTCACATACTATAATGTCCTAATGCCTGAACTGTAGGGAGAAATTTCTGTAAAATCTCTCACTACACTAAAAATCCCTTTCTAAGTCCTCCTCCATTCACATTTTATGAGTGTCAGTTTGTTTTAGCTCACACTTTCAAATTTATTAAGTCTATTTGGCATTTTTTTTTTATCCAAAGCCCCAGGTTTTGTTTAGAGGGCTTTTCCATGTCATTGCTGCTTGAACCTCAGGAAAATGATACACCCTACATCTCAGTCCTCCACTACCTACATACATAATGGATTTGAGAATAAAAGATTCATCAGAAACACCAAAAAGTCAGAGCAGTTAATAATGGGAACTCTTGCACTCATGTASAATAATTTTAGGGGAAAGCCTATTTCATATCTCTTCCTGTCTCTTCCTTAAATCTTGAAAAAAAAGTTTGCTATTCCAGTTACCTCCTTTTAGATGCAAAATCCACGCAAAATTACAGTTATGATTGTAAAATAAGCAACATAAATACTGATAAATAAGAAAGGCTTATTGCCAATGTCAAAAATGCAATTTTTAAAMCTAACATGCAACGATTATGAAAGACAGCATGAAGTTTCTCTACAGATTTTGCAGAATGACTCATTCATAATAACCTTTAATACTTTTCAACAAAAATCTGCTCAAAATTCGTCATAGAAAAAGAGCACTTTAAATACACTTTGCACATCTAGCACCAATTTATACATTCTTTTTTTTTCTAGAGTTCTATTTTGCACTTACWTTGCACATCTTAAAATAAATAAATTTGAGATGACCTCAAAGACACTGCTGACATCAAGATCGTGTGACAGTTGTGACTGAATACAAAAATTGCTGGGCTCTGGGAAGAAATAAGACATCTGATTTCCTATGTAGAGCAGCATGTGGAAAGGATTAATTAGAAGTTATTAGGAACCTAATCTGAGGGTCATTTAGGAAAGGTCAGGTGAAACTATTTCAAAGAGGAAATGGAATATGAATGCCTCTCTCCTTCCCTCTTCCATCATTAAGCACTCATTACGAGGCACAATGAAGCAAAGTGTTTGAAACCCTCCAACAAGGAGTTCCCTCAGTCTGTGCAGCAGATTGAGCCATCTAATGAGAGGGTCTGATAAAGATTTCATGCAGGAGGAATTGTGTTCTTCACAAGCCCCCAGAGACTGGATTTTCCTCTGTGTGCACTTTTTTTTTGTGAAGAGAGAAAATGATGAATTCCTTCACAAACCCGTTCATGCCTGAAGGAAATTAGCTTTGTAAGGTACAGGGATCAGGAAAGTGAAATTCTCTATTTAAGATTCTCTAACAAGAGAACCTGTTCAAGGAATTTCATTATTTCTTTGGCAAGAATGAAGGGGGAAATAGCCATTATACTCACTCTGGGGAAAATCTCACAAAGATTGGGTGCAGGAGCAAAGCAATGCTCTGGAGCAGGACCAGAGAGCTCTGAACTGCTCCTGGGAGCCCTTGGGAGGTGTTGAGGTGGGRAGATGGAGTCTGATAACCCAGTTCCTATTAGGACTCCTGTTTCAGGGGCTGTGGATGTAGATGGAAATCTCTGTTYATCCCCTCAGTGATCCCTTAAATCCTTGCTTGGTTCACTGCTCACCTCTAAGGGGAACTTCAAACAGTTACTGGGKTTTGGAGGAGTCAATGGCTTTGATTGGCCATTGGAGGTTTGGGGTTTTTCACTGCAAACGAGGTAGGAGCCAGGTGCCATGGGATCCAGTGCGGGAAACATCCCCTGGAAAACTTCAGGGACACTTCTGGCTGCAGTAACTGTGAGCTGTTGCTGACAGAAACACAACCAAGGAAGAAAGGAGGCACTTTGCACTCTTCCTCCAGAAATCCTTTCAGAAAAGGATGTCCTCTGTGGCCTGCTACAGGGTTATAAAACAGCCTTCAGCCTACTTGGCTGACAGTGGCACCTGGTTCCTATTTACCAAGCCTATGGAAAAGAGAATGTTTTTAATCAAGTTTTTTTTTTCTATTTTATTTTCTATTTTTACTACAATAAACACTCCTAACCTGTTCAGGCTGACTTCCACTTGATAACACTTTCTTGTTGAGATGTAAAATTAAAGGAAACTAAAAACCAACCACTTGTACTATCTGCTCAAACTAAAGTTTCTTTTTATAATATTGTAAGCTTTTCAAACAACTTCATTATAAAAATATCTTAAGTAATTATCTGATAATAAAAGCTTTATTTAAAAAAATAAATTGAAAGTTTGAAGACATGAAAAAAGTTATTTTGCAGTTCTTCCTGTTTTCTTCCAACTAGGACAAAAATACTTGTGAGTTCAACTCTATAAGCTCATCAGTCCAAATCTATGGAAAAAAGGCATTTAAGGAGCAGACATTCTCCTGGTGCATAACTTCATTCTCTGCTTACTCATAATTTATGAAGAAAAGAACTTTCACTGTCTCACAAATGCAACAGTCACTCCAGTACACATCATTTTGTCTGAAACAGTGAAATTACTCAGTCTCAAATGAACCACTGAAACAGCCATTTACATCAATTATTTCTTTGAATGACATTCACAGAGAAACCAGAAAAAAAATAAAAGTCCCAAATCAATACAAAGATTTTTAAAAAGCCTCAGACTTTRGTTAAGGGTTTTCAATTGCTGGCAACAGAAAACTTTTTTTTTTCTGGAGAAGTACCTCTGTCTTTCTCACAATTACCATAAGAGCTGTATCCCATCTTCCTCTCCAAATGCTATTCATATTTCCAGAGTTTTCCTCAGAGCTGTTTGCAGAACAAGAATTCACTTGACTAAGATTTTGAGATTTCAAAAGAGGGGCTGGCTCTGATTCTAAATGAAAAAGTTTTTAACTCCAAAGAGGAAATACATTTAGCTGAAAACAATTTGTTGGGCTCCAAGCAGATGTTTTTTGTCACTTCATATTTGATATTACAAAATGAAATGTATTATATATCATATTATATAACATATGCATAATACAGAAGGAATATATGTTTGGTATTATAACACAAAATTATAAAAAAAAAAAGAACCCAAACAACTTGTTAAAATGAAGATATCTTGTTTGTAACATGTTTGAACATAGAGTAGCTTGAAGTTTCCAGGACTTTTCCTGTTTTCAGGTGTTGTTTTTTCTTGAAACAGTTCTAAGAATAAACCCCCATTTTTATTAATTATTTTGATTAAATTTAAGCCTCACAGAAATTGCTGTGATGCATTTCCTACCTCAGAGAAACTCTTTTGGAGTTGGTTTAGTGAGGAGACTTGGCTAGTTTAGGTTGTGCTATACACACCCAGCCACATCAACTGTGCTGGTGCCACCTGCCAGATTGGGATAATTTCCAAATTTCCTATGAGAAACCTGGGTGTACCCTGGAGAAACATCCCATGAGGTGAATTCAGATGTCCTGCAAGAATTCCCAGGGATGGGATCCCTGGAGAGCAGTTCACTTAGAACCAATCACAGAACCAGCCTGGCAAGCTTAAYGTGGACAAAGTAACTGAGAGTTCCTTTAAATGATTCCCAAATATTCTGGAAGTATCTCTGTGTGAATATCAGAGCAGACAAAGTGCTACAAGCAAAATGTTTGTCTATTCCACACAATGCTGTTATTACATTGATTTTTTTCCCCCAATTTCCTCTGTTCTGGAAATCACTTAAATTCCTTCATGTTTCAAACATCACACTCCACACTCTTCAGAATGACAAGTCTTTCTTCTTCACTATGTTTGATTTTATACAAAGGTAAAACCAGCACAAAGATATTGACAGTAGGAATGGCCTTTCAATAAGATATCCTAATGCATTTAAAKGGTTTTTAATGGTTTGTTTAGTGGAACTTATCAATATTTATGTATAAACTGGATATCTAAAAATATCAGCACTTGCTCTTTTAAAAACATATTGGATTATTTGACAATTACTCAGGGAGCACACATATATATATTCACTGTGCTCCATCACCAAAATGTTCAGGTATGCTACACTTTTCATTTCTTTGCAAACCTTGTGCAAATTCTGCCAGGCCAGAATAAAGTTCAGTATGAAATGGAGCCTGGTTCTGTACAAAAGCACCAGCTCAAGCCCTTACCCAAACACACAGGGAAAGAAAATGTGGGTTCTGTGCAAAACCACACTCATGTGTTTGCCTAAGAACTATATATGAGAAGGAAATGACCAAAAGTTCCTAAATTGAAGTAAAACAACAACAAAGCACCCTCCTTCTTGCAGGAGCTGCTCCACGTGTGCGACCTGCCCATGGGACTATTCCAAAGATCACAGTTCTCCCTGTGCCAAACACCAAACCTTCCATATTGCAGCAGAAATTCCAATGTCCTCCTTCAGGTCTGTCTACAGCTGGCCATGCATGGATTGCCAACAGGAAATCCAACTTTATTATGTCATTGCTTTGTTTTTTCCTAGGGCTGGTATCAGTTCTGCCTCTCAGAGCAAAATCTTTACATGAAGAGAGGATAAGATCCATCCTTGCACCATTAAAGGCTTGGAGATTCTACCATAAATCAAGAAAGCCTTTCCTTCCTTCCTTCCTTCCCTACTCTTCCCATAAAGATTTATAATGGGCTCCTAAGGAGAGTCTCACCAGGCAGTCTATAGAGGTACAGCTCCCACAGCAGCTTTTAAATGTTCACCTCTTCATCCACAACAACCTGGAAACAGAGGATGCTGCATTTCCATGTACATGACCTGACAGACGAATATTTTACTCTCATGGTCACATTCTCTACTTTCACTGTTCTTCCAAAGCAATTTTTTTTTATTAAAATCACTATTTCTATTTAGTGCACTTCCATCTATCCATGTAATTTTCTTAACATACCTGCCCACCCCTTCTCCAGAAATACAAGCTGCTCTTTCATTTGGCCGCTGTATTGCACTTTGGGAATGTTCTCCATTCCGCCTGAAATGTCTCGGATTTTTGCAAAGTGTTCTGTTGTGCCATGCAGACAAATCTTGATGCCACATTACTGTCCCAAAATGAGTGATGAGGACCCTTTGTGAAAGGTGTGTGTGGCACCCTCGTGACTGTCACAGAACARCAGCTCTGCCAGGTACAACTGTAATCAACTGCACAACGAGTGATATGTTCCACAAGATGTCACAATGTGACAAATTCTGTCAAAGGGAAGATAATTTTCAGTTATCAAGGTAACACCTATAACCTGAAGAGTGATTAGGCACTCCAAAGAGAATGGCTCATCAGTCATGTCCCTGGAGTCAGAAGCAAATTCAGAATAGTTTTAACAAGGTCCAGTTTTTCACTASTTGGGAGGAGAATTTCCCTCTTTCAGAAGGGCACCGAGTGCACTCCATGACCACTCATCTCAATTATGAGAGGCACTCATTGCTTCAAAAGCCCAAGAATCTTATTTCTCCACAGAAAACAAGGCAAGTATTCTATTAGCTCCAGGAAACACAATCCTGCCATTAATGTYTTTATCTACAGAGTTTGGGCTGCTTTGTTTTATTACACATAAACCGACACATCACAGGTTTGACAGTGGTTGCATTGAGCAGACAGACATACATCGTCTTTTAGACAGATTAATGAGAGTTTTTATGAAGGAGAGAGCTCATTTAGGAATTATGTCTGAGACTCTATTGCAAAGTCTTGTCTGCACGAGTACATTAAAGGTGATAAAATATTTAGAACTACTTTAATGAATCTATTCTTAACTCTACAAGAAAAGGAGAGGGGGGCAATTCATGCAGTTAGCKCTTAATGGAAGAGGTTTATGTGCTGATGTGTACTGTTTTGTTAACCTCCCTCTAGTTAATTCATTATCTRTTACTGAAAAGGCCTCTCACAAGATACAGGAAAAGATTTTCTCCTGCAAGCCAGGCCCAATAATTAACAGAGTAAGCTGCCCTGGGTTGATACCACCGATATCAGCCACGCTCCTCTGTGTCATCTACTCTACACTCAAGATCTTACAGGTGCAGCCATKTGTCAACCTTTTCTTTCACAGGAAAAAAAAATGTGGGAAAACTGCAGATAAAGTAGTGCAAACACTGTGCAAAACCTGCAGATCAAATAGAGGGTACACTGACTTAAGCAAAAGGGCTTTTCATCAGCTCTGGTAAAAATACTAGCTTGTTTTTTATTAACTTCAGTGGCAGTGCTTTTATTCTAAAGCAGATTTTACAGGAACAACATCAGCCAATTTCACCTCTATTTTAGCTGAGGAAGACTGGCAAAAAGCAGGTCCTTCTCCTCTCATTTGGATCATTCTCTTCCAAGAGAGTGGAAGRGAATGAGCCAACTGTGGTGTTGACAAGTCATACCTTTTAAAATYGACACTATATTTATTCCCTATTTTTATTAATTTTCACCAATGAAGCACAGTACACTGGGTTTTCTATCCAAATATTGCTGGWTTCTTTTCTATGTGACAGAAATGTCTTAATGGTGATGAAAACCATATCTTTTTCACATTAGAGGAATGCATGGTGTRTCATTAAAGCAAGGGACTGAGAGTTAAATGATCAGGGTCATCGAGAAGCTGTGGGTAAATCGTTTAAAAGAGCCTTCCCCAAGTCATTAAATCAAACAGCCAATTTYGGTTTCACATATGCAACATCCATGAAAATCAGGTCAGCCATCTGAAGGGCCCATATCCCAGTTTATCACACACGCCTTGTAAGATAAGTGTTAATCTCTGTGACAGTTTTTCTCCCCATCTCAGATGGAAAACACTTTGGTTCTTGCACAAAGGTATATAATATGGGTTAACTAATTAATTTAATGCACAACTATTACTAAGTAATTAAACCTYGTAAAGATCCACAGATGAAAGCTGCTAATGGAGCTCTGTCCTCAAGAAGCTGATGGAGGCAGCAGCAAGAGGCGCTAATGAGGTCACAGCACACATCCCTCACTTCTTGTTGGGTACAATAATCCAATTGGACTGGAAAAATCATGGTAATGGATATTTCCTCTCCCATGATTTTAAGCAACAAGGGTGAAAAGACACTGCTCATCCTGTTACAAATTGGTCTGAATGCTGAATGGCTGACAAGTGCATTTTTGTGTGAAGGAAGGCATTCAGGGTTTAGAAAGATTGGAGAGAAAGCTGATTTAGAGTATAACATTATSCTCTGACCTACTGCAGATAATGAGAAACGTGTTCTAACATTAGAGAGCATGTCCAGAACATGTGGAAAGGTTATGTCTGAATGATGCAGAATTATTAATATTATCAATTGCTGACTATTTGAGGCAGATTCCACCAGAAAGACACTCCCTGTATCTTCTRTGCTCTTTGTCTCCACTTCCTACAAATGTGCAGTTATGTAAGAACTATTTTCTACCACTTTGTTGAAGAGTCATGGGACTTTACCTCAGAAGTTAATAAAAAARTTACTAAAACTAGTTGTTATCATAGAAAGTCTGGGTTTTTCAAGTTTAAAATTTGAAGTTGAATACTGTAGCTCCCATTTTACATGCAGTACTCCTCATCTGGCAAGCAGAGACCTCATCTGTGCCCTACAGGTGAATTTGGCCTCAAGCAGCCTGTGCTCATGAGTTATCAGTGTAATCATCCCTAATTACTTYACAACTGCCTGCAAAACTGAAAGATGTCCAGGATAAATCCTATCAAAGATGATGACCCTGACCAGAACTTTAGAACTACAACTCACACTGGAAAGCCTTTGAKGCAGGGGCCAAAGGAGACTCCAGCTCACTTTTTTTTCCAGCTGAGCTGTCTTTGCAGAACCAAGACAGCCAAGAGCTATTCCTCACTTCTATTATCAAACAAGAACTTGAAAAATTTTAGGCTTGGAAAACAAATACAAAAGTTGCAGCAGCTCCTTAGAAGTGCTTTTTGAACACCAACCAGTGCCTGATAGCCCAACACATTAAACACTCTGTCTCCTCCCTATTTCCTGTTATACCAGACACTTGCAASAGCAGCACTTCAGAAATCAAACCTTTCTGTAAACTTTCTCTTCTCATTTTGGAAAAAAGCCCCAAACTTCCTCTCAAACCAACTCATTAGCATAAAAAGACTCTCCACAGCTAAAAGCTTTGTGATATATTTAGCACATTGTGAGGGCAGAGTGTTAATTGTTTATAGCAGTGGAGACRATTTTGCTGTTTGCTTTTCTGATCATCACTTCCACAGAAAATTTGCAATGACTTTTGCATTATGTAAAACTGTATTCAATAAAGCCTTTTTATTCAATGTTTTTCTAATGTACACTGGATTTAGTCAATGTGAGATCTATAAAATAATGTCACATCCTTAGTTATGTTTCCATGTAATCAATTCAAACATCTCACGTAATTGGAAACTACAGAAGAGAAAGAACATTATTCTTCCTGGTTGAGTTAGGATAGCCCTGTCCCAGCTGAGCCATAACCCACAGAGAATGCTTCGTGCTGTGCCACAAAATTTAAGGTTGAAAGAAAATGAGATTCGTGTAAAAGCAAATTTATTATTATTAGACAAATGAGAACCTCGATTTTTATATCTTTAGCTAACAAATCTTTAAAAATGCTGATAGAAAAGCCAAAGTCCATAAATCCGGATTCAGAACAATAAATCTTTTAGCAATGATCCACAAATAATTGAAAAAATTCTCATCCATTCCAACAAACTGTAAATCAGGCTTGAGTATATTTGTGGATAATAAACTTCCCTATATGTGTTTCCATAGATATTCATCTTTTTAATCTGTATTTTTAAACATTCAGAAAATGAAAGAGCTGGGAAATGCTCCTTTCTAGATTTTTCCCCATTTATTTTCTCTCTCTTGCTAATCAGTTCACAGCAATCTGACTGTGAAAATATCACCTGATTTTTCTCCAATGAGATTTTATTTCTGAATGCAGCAGCACAGATCTGGAGTGGGTAGGGAAAACGAACTGAATCACGAGTTCTGAATGCAAAAAATGTCTCAGACATGCCAGATCCCAAGGAAGACCCCCAGCATTAACAGAAACAGAGGAGTCTTCTACCTTTCGCAAATTAAACACTCAACCCAACAGGTCACACAACTCTAGAGGTGATTTTTTTCCAAGTATGCCACCTGATTTAAATTCAAAGAACACAGAAAATAGTATTTTTGCTTATGAGCTGGCAAAGCTCCTGGCAAAATGGGAATAAAAAAGCAAAATGTATGCTCGTCCCCTGAGCACCGGGGTGTGCACAACACATTTTACATATTAAGCAATCCTGAMAAAGTGATATTTTTAATCTCCCCACAAAACACAGGCTGGTGTTCCCAGGTGCCCCAGGAGCAGCTTTCTTTGAGCAGTTCCAGTAGTTTTATTGGAATTCTGCAGGCACAGGTGAGGATCATTCAGATCAGCTGATCAGAGTGTTTTTCTAGGAGCTACTATTATGAAATCCTCCCAATAAATTTTAAAAAGCCCTACATTGAAAGCTTGAAAAATTAGGTTCAGCTAGCCAATAAAACTATAAGCAAGAATTTAGAGAGAAAGATAAAGGGTACCACGAACATCAGTTTGCMTCTTGTTTTTAATACAGAAATTCAGCTCTACTCTGATTAGGCATTCAAACAGCTGCTCTGATGGACTTCTGACATTGCTAAACTAACAGGAAAAATATTATTGCAATATTATTGTATTTKAAAGCTTAACTTCCTTAAATCCACATTCTGCGGTTATTTTTTTTTGTTGTTGTTTTAGTATGGGGTTTTGGTTTTGTTGCGTTTTTTTCCTGTAAGAAATATTTTATGAATAGAATTGATTTCTTTAGAAATATGCCACTAATGGCATTTTAATTACATTTATAATACAGAAGAAGGCTAATTAAAGATKGTAAAAAATTGATTTTTACCATTCTGTCTTTACACAGCCATAGATAATTGTGACTTCACTAACACGTAATTTTAATTTACTACTGCCCATTTTATCAAGTGCAGTTGATTAACAGGAAAACTCAATGGATTTCCACATTTAGGTCTCAGTTGGCAATGATTTTGTGGGATGGGATTTCCACAGCAGTTTCTGCTGTGTACAATAAGCCTGTTATGACTGAGAAGGKAAACTACTGCAGGCTCACAAATTAGAGGACACTCAAACCTTTACCCTAAAGATCTGTGTTTTCCCAGATTTATTTTGGAAGTTTATTAGKGGCAGGCAGTRTAAAATYCTGCCTGTGTCAATGCATCMAACACAAATCCATGTTCTGAACACWGCATGTTCAAAGAATGCTTTCTTTTAAAATACTTGCCATGAACTTGATMTTGTCTACTTTAGACAAAGGTATTTGGGAAGGATTTTCAGCAGTCCACTCAGAATGGTAGGAACAGGGAAATTAGAGAGATATCAGCAGGAAAACCCAGAGTTGTCTGGGTTTGCCCAGTGTACAATGAGATGAAGCAGCACATCTGTTTCATGAAAAACAAAGTGAGGCAAAGCTGCAGCTCATCAGCAGGCRCAGCAGCCTTGCTGCAATAAAGGGCTGAAGCTGTTATTGATGAAGCAATTCATTTYTAAGGAGTTTGCCTTTCATAGATAGCAGGATTTAATAACCAACATATCTCCCCACAGGTAATTGAACATAATTCTGTCATTTTTATCAACAGGGGTGTAATGTTGTCATGTTCTAATTCCAAGGAATATCACATTAACTTATTACTGCCAAATAGTCAACATCAAGTTAATTAGCCCTAATAGCTGAGCTAAGTGATAGCACTGCCATTAGTGTTTCCAGCATCGTGCACTTACACTCCAATTCTGCAGRCTCTTCATTTGTCTGTAAATGCTTTGTTTGGGATTTTCTGCTTTACTGCTAAGAGGTGGAWCACAGAACCAGAACAGAGCCTAAAATGCCAGCTTGATTTAATCTGGAAGAGTGAGGATTTCTGCCTTTGAGCTTGGATGCAGTCTCCCAGTTACACCTAACTTACTTCTACTTTCACAGAATAAAAAAGTCAGCGGAGAGTGAAGTGTCTATGGAAATTCCTGACACAAGGTGCTCATTTAGGACAGCAAACATTTCTAAACCTGTAAAGTAACAAGAAACTGTGTAACTCTGTTTAAAGGTTTAAACTCAGAAATAAACCTTATTACACAAAAGACTAGGAGATTTGGTTTTGAAATAAGTGAGGATTTCACATTTWAAAATTCATTATATTTATATCAAAATACTTTTGACTCAGCGCTCTGAACTTCAACAGTGACGTGCATACATCAAAACAGAAATCCACATCTCTTCTTAACAGCTTGCCACACAGCCACTTGGTGCTGCAGATGGTACCAGAATGTTTTCCTAAACATCTAAGCTCCTCTAAGAAGAGATGAAACAGCCTTTCTTCACCAGGAATCAACCTACAGCTTAGCTTTCAGTCGTGACCTTYTGTATTTTCAACAACTGAGGAATGGGGAAAATTTGTGTTTCATCTCTGTGCTTTTTCATCTCCATTTCCCTTTTGAAGTGTAAAGAAAAATTCCAGGCAGCATAGTATGCTAATGGCTCATTACRTCTCCAGGCTAGGAGACACTGCAGCTGCACAGCATTATGTGAGCCTGCTGCTTCCCAAATTAATGGGAAGGTTTTCACATGGAATCCTGCAATACTGACTTGACAGAAAGCTGTGGTGTCTGTGGCGTGATATTCAGTCAGRCYATCACAAAAACACASGAATATTTAGGCTGSAAAAGAACTTTTGGATCATTGWGGCCAATCATTACCCCAACRCTGCCCTGTTCASCACCAAACYRCRTCCCTCAGTGCCACATCTGCACCCCCTTTAAACCCCTCTGGKAYGGTSACTTCCCTGGGCAGCCTGTTCCAAGATGTGAAAACCCTTCTGGAGAAGAAACCTGGGAGGAGAGAGCAATCCATGGGGTTGTTGTGATGGATCAGCTTCAGAAGTTTGTCACCTGACATCCAAACACAGGCAATAAAACACAGGGTGACAATGAAACTTGTTTTGGATGAGGAAGCTGGGACTGGCAAAGGTATTTTAACATAAACTGTTCAGCTAACTGCTTAAAATTCATAGGGGAAAACATTACAAACATGCAGGGGCTCTTTGATGGGCTGTGTGCAATGAATAGGTGTTAGCTATTGATTTATGATGGAAAACAGACAGTTCTCACTGCTAAATATCACAACCTGCTTGCCACTGGTCCTGCTCTGAATTTTAATAGAATTGACACAGGTTTAAAGATCTTTAAACTTGAAACAACAACAAAAAACCCCAAAAAACAAAACCAAAAAGCAACAACAACAACAAAAAAAAAAGTAAAACCATGCAGAATAGTTTGATTTGTAAGACTTGAAAATGCAACAGAAATTGTAAAATAAGAACTCCTAGCTTTTATTTGCAGTAGAAGAACAAAATTTACTGCATAACAGTCTTCAGGAAAAAAGAACAATTTGTAATAGTTGTGATTATCAACCATTAGCCTCAAGCTGTAGAAAAAGAATGCTTCTGTAATGGAAGCAAAAAAAAATGTGATCATGACTTCCTGCCTAGTCACATGGTCCATTAGAAGTAGAAATGGTGTGAAATAAATGAAGCTCTGGTTTAATGGCTCTTAGATTATAGATACTGTATCTGTATCTTCCACCTCTCTGGGAGAACTGAAAAACAAACAGTTATTACAGATGTGCTATTCCCAGGTACTGCAGTCGAGACCAGCCCTCCTCCATCTGGAGTTAAGGAAAAACAGCACCATGGGGAGCTAAACTCCATCCTGACTTTGGGCATGGTCTAACCATGGACTCAGCTACGATGAGAATCACTTCAGCATGGCCACTGCTGCACCACAGGAGAGGTGGGCAAGTAACAACCAAGACAAAAAGCACAAATAAGATAAGCTATGGAATGAAAAAAACCCATAATACTCAATGGAGAACATTATAAAATGATCATAGTGTGTCAGTCAAGAAAACTCAGAGAGCAACGCACCAAAAATGTATGAAAATGTATGCCTTGTGGCATATCTGTACTTACAGTCCTCAAAATATCTAAACACCTTCTATTTAACACCACAGCCTAGGTGAAGGTATCTAAAAATCCATCAAATTATTTTCTCCCAACAAGCATCCAAAATTTTCCTTCTAGGCTGAAAAAGATATGTGCTATGTTGRTATAGATGAGCAGCTTCATGGAAAACCAGCATACAAAAAAGAACTTAGGCAAATTTAACCCATTTGGCTTTTTAAAAAATAGGTAAATTAGTTCCAGATATTCTAAAGATATGATATTAGGAAGCTTTGCAAATTAGAGGGGACAATAATATTTTGACACAAGTAGCCCTGAGATGTATGCTCCCTCCAAGTGTTTTAAAAGAAAGACAAATTGCTTATGTCTTTAATCGCATCAAGTGTGTGGGGAAATCATTAAAGTATATACAGGTAATTATCTGGAGTATGGATGAGCCGACATTTAAATGTCAGCAATTCCATTAATTTCCTAACTGAAGATTGAGAGCTGGCAGAGAAGAGGGTAACAAAGCATGAATGGCTGTCATTTGGGGCTCACTGAGTGTTAGGCTGGTTCTGATTCTGTAAAATTCTATTTAATGGTTGGTGTTGAGGTTCATGCAGGAACACAGCTGTGGTGTACAAGTTACCAACACCCTCAGATCATCTCACTCAGGCCCACGGTAGAAAATGATTCCTGGGGCTGTGATTATTGACTCAGCTGCCTGAATTCTGTGGTTTATGGACAGGACACAGAGATTTATCATGATAATACAAGTGCCTCATGTGTTTTCAGCAGGAATTTCGTCCAGTATCTACTTTAGAAAATAAGAAYTCTCAATCTGTGCAAACCCRAAAAGGAAAGCMCRGTGTGCATTTCAAGACCTTAAAARGATGAKTCAAMAATTACCAATGGTGCCATKGWYCAGCAGAAATAAGCTTCAGCAATGGAAAAGTTAGGTTCAACCTGGAAGACTATAAACGACAAACTAATTAACATTAGAGATGAATAATTTAGACATGAGATTCATGTCAGCAGTTCAAACTTTCCAACTTTTCTGAACTCYACCTTCTCCATTGGAGGGGGTCCATCTGCCCATACAGAGGGGTGTCGGAAAAACAGTGATCTGGCAAAAGCGTGTTCATATCTTTCCTTTCTTAAGAAGGGTATTTCAGTCATGGTTTTCAGAGGACATTGGATTCCAGCTGCAGGTAGATTCTATGGGAATCATCTTAAAGGAGGCAGAAGTGACAATAATCCTTCCTACAAGGAAACATTCCCTCCCCAATGCAATGRGGCAGCTAAAGGGATCAAGGGACATTTCACTGTTGGCAGAATGGCAAGGAAAAAAAGAATTTAAAAAAATCTGGTTCTAGTTCTACTAAAAACAAGAGCACACTTTTGAGACTGGGATTTCAGTAAAAATCAGACCCCAGAARGGTGTTGTTTGTTTTATTTGTTAGTTTTTAAGGAAAAGATAATAAAAAATCTAATTCAATATTATTTATTTGACCCTGTTATTCAGCTCCTGGATAATTAGAACAGAGTTTTCATCCATTGTGAGGAAAAATAAAATGTGGAATCCTAATGATGCCACCCCTTAAACATCATTAGGTTACTTGATGGAGAAGATGATTTATATTTATTATAGAAGCCTTTACCCTATGGATCCTTTTCAAGTCAGCAAGAGCAAAATTTTGTTCTCTAACAAACAGAAATGTAATGACAGGCTATTAGTTTTGGGTGGCTGATGTTTGATTTCCTGGCGTAACCAAGACACTCTGCTTTTGTTCTGATAGCATTACATATTTCTGTGGTGGGAATAATTAATGACTGCGCAGCTTTGGTCAGCACTGCACTGGCAAACACTGTTCACTCTTACACACACAAGTATTAAAGTCAAATTTGACCTGTATTTTGCAAAAGTAGCAAAACAACTATATCTCAAATTCCTGCACATTCACAGGCAGAAAAGTTTTATTTTTCAGATCTGTTTAAAAATCAGGTTCAGTTGCTTCTTCAGTCAGAAGGAAGTGAAGCCAGAGAAGTATTTAATTTGTGAGAAAAGATGAAGGTAGAGACAGATCTTCACTCACAGGCACCCCTGTGGAACTGTGCCATCACCTACTGAGCTGAACAGCCCCCTGTGAAGGAGGTTAACTGGATGAAGCTTAAGAACCTAAGCTGGTTCTTAGGCACCAAGAGAAAGAGAAATCACAAAGCTCAAAGGTTTGRGGTTTTTCCCTTTCTTGCCTCCCCCATTCTCCCCTCCCTGCCACTTGCATCATTTGCTCCACTAAAGCCTTAAATCTAATAGAATTATGAAACCAGCATCTAAACTTTCCATTGTCTTAAGAAGTGAAATACTTCAACTGGCAATCAGCGAAGAAAATCAAAGCACTTACAGAGAATACAAGCTCGGGACTTGCAGATAAACAAAGCTTGGGATGCAGAGAGTAAAGGACAAGTCAGTTCCAAGCTGCAGTTTACAAATTTGTACAACCCATCAGAGGGAAACTCATTAATTTTGACTCGTAATCACAGAATAAAAGCTTGTTTCCTAATGGAAAATAAAGGCCCCAAAGACACAGAGAACACACAGAGTTTTTACCAGGTGAAAGCCATGTGCTCCTGACCTCACTGCTCTGGAAGCTCTGATACATGGAAATGAACAACATTCAATGTGCCATTTTCTCCCGTTGGATCATGTAAGCAGTGCTGGAACCGCCAGCTTCACCCTGGAAGCCGTAACCCACCCTGCTCATTTTTTGGGACCCTGGAGGTTTCTCCCTTCCCCTRTCAGGCCATTTGCCAGTGTGAGTGATGTGAGCAGTTCCTAGCACAGAAAGTGTCCCTGTCAGCAGCTGRGGCTACACAGGGATGACAAGCATAGGAATATTAACCACAGCAAAATATCCAGGGTATGCAAAACTCAGGGTAAAGTATTTAAAGCTCAGGAATCTCACAGATTCTTCCTACCCTCCTCACCTTCTGACTGCAATGTATCAAAATTTTTTGGCTTGCTTAAAATTCTCAGTAAAATGTGACTTTATAGCTAATAACAACTGAAAAATTGCACAAGGCATCTGCAGAGTTGGGTTCTSAAAAAAAGAATTAGGAATATTTAAACAGTACTGGGCATAACTATTTTCTTTACAAACCAGCAGTGAATCTGTAGAACCAAATTCAGCTATATATGCATTTGCTCATTTCACTCCCTCATCAAACTGACGTTAATAGAAGTAACCTTAGGGTATGAAGGAAATGAAATTGCTGAAAGTATCCAAAAGCATTTTGCTAAGCTCAAGCTACTTGGGAAATAAGGTGCAGCTCTGCAGACTCTTATTGTGCAGTAATTATTATAATTTACATTCTGGGTTGTTGCAGGTACACCTTGTAGCCAAATGCTTCTAATCCCTTGGGTCCAATTACCTCATGATAATCATGCCAGTTGGTGCCATATTTAGTTTTATTCAAAACACAATGCTCAAAGTTAAAATAGATACCTTCTGAGTCTAGAGAGACTTGTAAACTTTTTTTTCCCCCCTGGTGGGATGTACAGTCCTTAAGAAACAGCCTGTCAGCTGTGGGTCTCTTTCCAGAGGTCAAAAACTCTGAGGAGTTCAAACTTCTCTCAAGAAAAAAATCCCAAACTTATTCCTTCAAAAGAAAAACCATTCCAGAACTCCGAATTACAAGTGGATCAGAGGACAGGTGACAAGTAATGTGATAGCATCATCTCTGTAAAAGATGCAGAATCACTCAAGCACTGTAATATTTTAATATTTTCCTATTATGCGTAAAAGGATAAAGTTGGAATGTTCAAACCTTAGTGAGAGGTGAAACCACTGAGGGATGGACTGCACTTTTTAGATCAGTGAAACAGCAGAACCTTCCTCAGCAAAATCATAGTGGACTCCCCTCCTGGCACTCTGAATTTCAAGTTGACTCACCATGCCTGCAGTGGCAGAGACAAACCTCAGTGAACCACAGGAAACTGCCATTGTACAACTATGGTCCACAGCGAGGTGGGGCAATACATTCAAGAGAGCCATTTCCACGTGGAAAGTGAAATAAGGTTACTGACAAGGGAAATAAACTCACAGAGCCMATTACCCAAAGTGCCTGATGCCAAAAAAGCAGTGGTGTAAAGAATGCTCATATGTAACCTGAACAAATGATATCATCACCCAGCCTCCTGAAACTGCCAGCTACCTAAGGGGATGTCTGCCTGAAAGCTTCATGGACATTTCCCAACAAAGAGCAAGTTACACTATACTGACTCTTTTATTTTGAATTTCCAAGGGTTTTGCAGTGTGCCACATTAGTGAGTGCATTGCAGATGCATCTCCTTGGAGGACAGGTGCTTAGGAATCTGGATTAACGGAAGCGGAATATAGAGATGTGAACCTGGAAATCTCTTCTGCAACAGAAATACTTTAGAACTTTTTGAAACAAACCAAAACAAGACCACCTTCATACATGAAATGATGCTACTGTGTCACCCCATTTTAGCCACTGGGATTAGGAAGCATTTTTCTTTAGAAGCTACTGAGTTTCCCACAAGTTGATCTTTCATGTGATAATCTGCAAACTTGAGACATTGCAGCACTCAGTCASACTCTAACAGGTCTAACTGAGGAGATCTGGCACCTGAACAAAGGATAGCAAGGATCCCTCAAAACATACTTCCCTCTAATCATCAAGTCATCATTGCMTGTTCTGAYTTCTTATAAATAAAAATAATAAATRTAAATAAAAGAAACTYCCCACCAGRTTTCAGCCAGCTTTGGAGCAAACCCTGACCCTTTCTAGTCAAACACCTCAGAAACTATCCCATGTACCGAAATCATTTTATTTATTGAGACCAATGGCAACAGAGAACACATGTCAAAGGTTTATAGTTTGAAGTTTAGGAAAACAAATGAGCAGCATTCAGAATTATCTTTTCATTTAAAAGTTAGCCTAAATCACAATGCTATAAATAAAATCCAATCTTTTGTAACAGAAAACATATTTTGGTTCAGCTGATGAAGCACAATCATAGCTACTCTGTGGATAGAAAGGCTAACAGCCATTTGCTCACCTCCTCTGATGTGATCTAAGCAGTTTCAACATCTTTTGAAATTATTTCTCTATGGCTACTTTGAAAAGTTATGATCCCTGAAAGAAATTAATAATAAATCATAAGAAATATTGAATCCTGTTAAAAACAAATAGCTTTTCCCCAAAGGGTAGTGTAAAAGATCTCAGGTTTACTTTGAACATTTTTTGAAAAATCTAAAAATATTGGATAAGAGTGAATGTAATGGAGGGGGAAGCAAAGTGAATGTGCTATTCCTTTTACTTTTTATCCTTCGCCAGAATTCATCACAAGCAATTTTCAGCAGTTCAATCTCCTGCTGTTCTGGCTTGCTATAAGAAAAGTCATAAGAAAGGTGTCCTTATACATCCCAAAGCTAAGCTGATCCTTTTCCTGGGGAATCCTTGGCTCCCTCTCTGCAGGCACTGGGCAAGTGCTCGAAAGAAGATCCTGTCCTGCCATAAAGAGCCAGAGCCATGCTGAGGATTCTGTGCACTGCAGATCCATCATCCCTCTGACAGTGCAGGACACAGCCTGATCTGTGGGAGGAAGAGCTGCAAAATATCTCATGAATGACCCTCCTGCATCTGAAATAAAAAAAGCATGTCAAAATCAACCAGGGGGGCTACATGATCTGTACCTGTATCAACCCATCAATTAACTCTCTAAAATGCTCAAGGATTACCTTTCTCATCCCACTCTTTAGACAATACTTCTCCCAAGCAGCCAAGTTCCCACAGCCTTTAGAAATAAAAAAGGAAACTTGGGCCATGAGCAGAACAACTGCACCACTGTGTGACAGCACTGCTACATGACAATTTAGGGTCAGAAAAAAAACACCTCTATAGCATTTTGAAGAAGCTGCCAGAGACAAATATAAAAGACACAGTAGAGGTWGAAAGCTACCAAGAGAAAATTCTGYTTCRTGGAGGTAATTGCAGTGACAGTTATCTTAAACTTCTTGAACAGTGGAAAATAAGGGTAATGAAGTCTAAAATCAGGAATCTTCCCTTCATAACTGCTCTTTCGGAAAACACTTTGGTTCAGCTCACAACAGCTGAAAAATTCATTCTTACAAATGGCTGTTACAACTGTTTTCTAAAAAAAAAATATATTAAGAATGAAAATCTCATTCATAATTACAACAATGTATTTTTAAATTTGAATTGCACAAATTGAAACTGGGGAAATGCAAAGGTTTGGGAACAGGTAACAAGGCTTCATTCAATAACAATTAACTTGATGTAGTTCTAGCAATTTAGCCTGTAGCCTGCACTGAACTAAAAAGWGAATTTATCTAAACATGATTCAAATGTATTTTGCCTATTTTTTTATTCTCACTTTTAAAGGGGAAAAAAGAGGGATTTAATTTTGWGCTTTCTTCTGCCAGGAGATAATTTCAAAGTGGAGCACAAAGAGATTTTTGCAGACAATATGCTTTTTCCCATCTTCAAAGCCAATGCTTTTCTACTGGTTTTAATTATTAACGATCACATATCATTTAATGTGGTTGAAATTAAATATGGCACCTGACACAAATTCCAATCAGTGCGTGCAATTGGTTTTAAGTCACATTTTAGCCCAAACAGAAATTTGAGGTAGTTTGTCTTACTACACGAGAGCACGCATTTTCATAAAAATCTACAGGACAGGCAAGAAGATTTTCTAAGTTCCAGACAAGAGTTTCACTTTTTTCTGAGAAGAGTTATGCTTACATGACTCTCTCATCTCTAACACTTCATTCCATCTTCTTGTGACAATTACACATTACATCCTCACTCAAATATTCCCTGAGTGCTCTCCAACACCAAACCTCCAGATTTTTCTTTTCCTGGACATCGGGACTTTAAGATAAAGCAATCTTAAAACTGTTATATCAGAAAGATAATTTTAACTTCCTTTTTTTTAATAGTAAGTCGTAACATGTCACAAAGTCTGAAAGAGATCACATTTTGTCATTTTAATTTGTTTTTGGAAGGGCTGCCCCTTTAGAAAATGCTCAGATGCAGAGAATTGTGGAGAATCATTTCTGCCACCTACAGAGCTCAGACCTTTCACTCTAATTAACAATCTSATGTATCTTTAAAAGCAGCAGAAATAAAATCTCTTCTATTGTCCCACYCTCTCAATTCCAGTGTTTCAGTGTCATTATCATTAGAAAGTCTTTCACAATTTTAATCTAGACTTTTTTTACTTATCCAACTAAGCCTATTATTTCCTGTCTGACCTGCTATGAACAAAAAAGCACAGATTACTGTCAAACACAGGTACCTATTGCAGRAACACATACAAAATTGAAGATTTCCTCTCGTTATTGTCTGTTTTGGGATGAACAAACTCAGTTCCCTCATTTTTGCAAGAAAAACAGAGRAAAAACATTTGTAAGGTTCGATCTAATTATTGTCATTTAATTACTTATATTTTCACCACTGGATACAGAAACTATAAAGGGAAAAATATGYGCTTATGTAAACTTTTCATAGAGTTTTGTTCAAGGTATCAAAACAATATCCCCCCAAAACAATATCCTCACAATTCCTGTAAGCAGTTTGTAGGTGGATGATGTTGCTTTTGATTTCACTTTAAAAAAAGAAAACCTAAAAAACAAACAAACAAAAAAAAACAAAACAAAACCCACATAGGGCTTTCACTTGCAGTTACATTGTTTAACAGGACATTTTTTAATAGGAATTTTACTACAAATTGAGCATTTCAACCCCAAAACCGTAACTGTTATGGTTTCTCACTCCCCTAATGGGTTTGGCTTGCTGAGACACAGGGCTTTGTTCCAGCTCTGAAACTGCATCCTGGAATGCCAGAGTTTGACTTAAAGTGGGGCTSAATCCATGTGCAGACCATTAAAGACAAAAGGAGATTGCCCTCAGCTTCTGCCTCTCCTCTCCTCCCTTTTTTTTCTGTACCTTTCTAGATGATGTGAACACTCTCCCTCTCCCTCTGTATATACGGGCTTTAATTCCTGAATTCCAGGGTCTGAAAAGTCATATAATGAGAGCAACGATCCTTTTAATGATGGCAGCTTTGACAGGCACTGCATGGAAGCACAGCCCTCAGTGCGTGGCACAGACAGGGGCAGGCACATCCCTGCTGCCATCCTCAGCAGAGACAGACACCACTGAAAACACCAGCAGCTACATTAAGGGAGTTTTGTGCATTACTAAGCAATGTGTTGTAATAAAGAAAAAATATATTGTGCTACAGCAAGGATTATGGAATGCCCAAGAGAGCCATAAAACATAATTAAAAGGATATTGCAGATTTATAAAGCTGTAATGACATAAATTTGCTATTCCCAATTTTAATTAAACCCAACAGTTGTAGGTACTCTTCACATGCACTTGTAAAGGCAGGTGAGCTCTTTCCACACCAACTTTTTTCTGAATGCAGAAAAAAGTATTCTGAAAATGGCTACAATGGAGATGAGGGTGACTCAGAAGAAATCTTTTATATTTGAGGTTTATGAAACCATCTTAACTGTACAGAGGTGAACAATAAAATTTAATAAATCAGGTTGGTAAAGAACATTGTGTATCACGAAATGTTTAGCAATAAAGACCAGTATGACTTTTCAAACYCCAGAAACTGATGAAAGTGCTTTAAAGAGAAAATAAAAATCAGGACTTCATTACAAGACAGCACATGACAAGCCAGGCTGTGAATTAGTAACAAACAAATTTCACCCCTGTATGCAGCTGCAGCACAGGAACGAACTCCTGATGAAAACTCCAAGTATTGCTAGGGCCCACTGAGGAGCACACAGTGAGTACTGAATTATAGCTGCCTCTGTGCAGCCTCTTCATGAACACCATTTCACTTGATCTGAGGTTCCCAAGTCATTCTAATTACTCCAAAAGTCTCTCTGAATTTGTGCATCAGAACACAAAACAAAGGCAGTACCACACAATCTGCAGCATGTCCTATCAGGAATATGTTATATTTTGAAAAAGTCAGGAAGATTGCAACCAAAATTAGGATGATTTTTCCTTTGCCACCGAGTACATCCATCTAGCACAGATGCATTTTTTGCCTGTCCCCAATCACTGAGTTTCAAAGGCAGGGCTTTCCACAGGCTCAGGTAATGAGACACCTCCAATCAAACTGCATTGACTCTAACTGGACCTGTGCCAGTTCACACAGAGCAGAATCCCTCTGGCACCTCTTTATTGTTACTGCCATTTCTCAGTCATATCAAGACCATTGCAATGCTTTTGGTTCAGTAAATACTTTTATCTGTATTGATGCAGGGCTTGCACGTGTTAAAYATGTTTCAGATGAACTATTCAATTTAAATCAACCATTTGATTAGATTCGGTGTGAAAGGTTTTTAATTTTGTCAGGATTTGAGAACAGATTGGTCTCACTGAGAGAGCTTTCCACACCTCTTAAACTACAGATAATTTAATTTATAAATGACAAAGGGAAAGGAAGTGCTAAAACCTAGCTTTAATCTTTCTTGTATGGTTCAATAAATTACTGAAAGATGATTGGTCAATAATTTTTCAGTATTTTTATCTTACAAATTTTAGAAGAATAAAGTATAGCTTATCTGAGTAGTTAAAATTTCCAGAATCACTGCATTTCTAGTCAAGCATTCAGGGTCTTCTGCACTCTCCATTGTGAGCTTCTCCAGAAGCTGAGTAGAACCAGTGAATGCTCCTGACAGGTCCTGCATTATAATTTTTAGTAGCTGAAGTGGTTTAGCCTCACTATCACACATTGAAATTGACTGTCAGATAGGTAATTCCAAATGATCAAAAAGGAAAAAGACAGCTGGCCAAACTCTGAAGCAACAGAAGATGAAAATCAAGGTTCTCCAAGATACTGCCCCAGTAATCCAGAAAACTGACACTGATTCAGTTTGAAATGGTTATTTTTTCAGAGACAATACTAACAGCAAAACAGCATTTCACAGTCATGTGGAACTGCGGAAATGGAAAAACTTCAAGGCAGAATCAGCTTGGATGGGAAAAGAAAAATGGGCACTACCAGATAAAGATGATGCAATCCAGAGAGACTCCTGTGGGGAATTCACAGATGAGGGTCAGATTAAATAAAATAATTTGCAACTTTGGAGTTACAGGGCTGATTTTGAAATGTATTTCTTATCACTACATCTGCTGTGAGCCTACTGAAAGAAAATGCCAGTTCTGGGCTCCCAGAGGATGAAAACCAAGCACAGAGAGGTGGGATTCCTGGTCCCTGTAGTTAAACAAATGGGGATAAGTCTCAGGCAAAAGGTTCATAAGTTTTACGGGAACACGAAACGATATCTGCATGTATAATTAAGGTAAAGGATGTACAATGTTACAATCTAAAATCTTGTGAGAATGCTGAAAATCAGCCAACTGTGAAGCAGAATGGAACATATCAACAAACAGGTTGCAGAGCAATTTAGAAATTCAAGAAGTGATGTAATTCTCATTATCATTCATGTATCACAGGCAGCTAATAATGGTACCATGAGGCATGACTGTTTTATTAGCATAATTTTCTTCTTGATGCCACCATTATGGTTGTCTTGTGTTGACAAATGACGGCTGCCCCTTCCTACATCTGCTCCCACCTCCCACAGAAAAATTATTTTACCTTTCTGTCCTACTTTAAAAAAAGCAAACCAAATCATCCCAATCAAAAATAATAAAAAAAAAACCTTCTTTATTTTTTTTCTGTTTAATTACTTAGTTTTCTATATATTAATTTATGASTTTTTAAATGGTTAGTGATAGATAAATTACACTGTTGCATGTTGACAATCAGGCAAAAATTTGAGAAATATTAATTCTGCATATTCTTAATGATTATGGATAAAACACTACTGTAACTTGGTTGAGATGTACTCTGGCTGTATTTTGAATTATAATTTCTGTATGTGGAAAACAACCTCAAAACAATCTTCAGATTAAGCAATTGACAATAAAATGTTACCTAGCTCGATGTTCCATGCAGTTATTAAATTAATGCAATTTATCTGCTCTACAGCAAAGTTATAATACCCAGAAACTGTGAAGGTGGTGTTTAAAACACTGAGCTATCATTACAGGTCACAGAGATTTTCTAAGAGTCTGGACCCTACAAATTCAATTTTAATGCAGAAAATCCKGTGGCATCCTGAGCCAGGATTTTGAACATTTTCCTCCAATCTTTGAACTGCTCTCCTGGTTTGCRGTAATGCCACCTCCYGAGGTACTCTCCATGGAAATTAAARTGAAAACCCTYTAAGTCTGCAACMYYTTGCTCTTTTGGAGAAAAATCTATAATTTTTGGCAACAAGTCATTAAAGTTATATGATATAGCATAATGCTTGCATATTCTCAGTATTTATGAAAAACATTCTAGTGAATTCATTAGCTGATTTAKTAAGGATTCAGTATTTTGTTATTACCTAAACATTTTTAGCTAGTGAGCAAAAAAACCCATTCAAATATTAATAGCAGTGACTAAAACATTTTGTTGGAAATCTCTTTTCCTTCTTTTACTTCTGAGTAGAAAGCAAACTCATGGGAAAAAAGACTAGAACATGAAAAATAGTTTACCCTTTGTCCTCCCAAATCAATAGGCTAATCAAAATAATCTGAAATTACATGACATTGGAATGCCCTACAGAAATGAGCCTCTCTAAGATCTATACTATCTTTAACAAGGACGAGATAACCTTAGATTGGGCATTTCGYGTACAAAATTGATTGTGTTTGCTTAAAGAAAATGTTCTTAGGTTAAATGAATAAAAACCTATCACAAAATGGAAAGTAAACTATCATTTTTCTCTGTGGAAAGAGAAATCTCTTAAATGCTGGAGTTAACAAACACAAATTTGATGTAACAATCTTAAAATATTTATCAATACGATCATACCAAATTAAAAAAAAAAAAAAAAGTACTTAAATCTCAAAAATAAGMTTCCCCCCCAGAAACAGTAATGGAAAGCCATCAGAAGTTTTGCTTTTCTGTTGTAGGAAATCAGGCATTGATGAATGCTGGGAAACTCCTCTGGAGCTGACACTGATGCACCTCGCTGCTGCCAGACAGGATCRGAGCACAACCAAGCAGACAAATTTTCTGAAAGCTTCTTTCTATCCTSTACAGCCCAAGAGTTACCTAAAGAATATAAAACCATCCTGCACAGCTGAGAGCCATTGGTTACTGACTCACATCCAGTAGTGTGTGTGTATAAACATTATTTTCATGTCAAAGTTCGTGCCATCCCAATGCATTCTGCTCTGCTATAAATTTGCCAGGCTGCTCAGACACTCAAGCAGGCAATGCAGAGCTGTTTTCAGTCATTCAGACATGAGTCTAAAGATACCTTAAGCAKGCCCACAGTTTTGTCAGATAAATTCGGAGGCTGCAAGGGTCAGGGTGAGCTGCTCCAGCGCAAGCACTGAGTGCTGCTCTGGGGAGCAAAGCTCTCTGTGCAGCTCATGGACAGGACAAAACTGAGCCCTTCAGCAGGAGCTGAGGACAGCCCAGCACTGTAAAATGGCACAGGGTGCTTCTGCCAGCCAACTGCACTGGGCCCAGGGCAGCACCCAACACTTGGCTTAGCACTGAAGAGTCAGAGCAGTTTGAGCCTTGCTGCCGATGCATTATGGAACAGGAACGGCATTAACCGGGATACGCTGCACACACGGGACAGGAGCGAAAACAGCAGCAAGGGGAAGGCACAGACAAACTCAAACCTTGACAGAATGGACCCCTCACGAGTCCATTTCCTGCTGTTTCACCAGCAAAAAGAGATATTTGCCATGGTATCAGCCTGACCATGTAACTGCCCCTAGCAGTGCAYACCTCTCTTTAAGGAACTTTTCAGAGAAACAGCAACCAAACGTGCAGCTTTTCACACCTATCAGCATTTGCTGCTCAAGACTGAGCTCTAGACACATTCTAAAACAAGAATTTCTAGAAGAAATCTACACATGACAGTACCGGAGAGCAATGCACTCATCAGGAACTGGGAGACTACAACAGCCTGGAATTGCTTCTAACATGCAACCTTTGYATAAAATGAAATATTATTGCACCACAGAATGTATAACTGCTGAGAACATTTAAAACTAGTCAGCACAATCAGGGTTTATTCAGATTTTTCATTTTGTCCCCTGCAGGTTTCTTCTGAAGGTATACAAGCAAACACATTGCTATACCAGAGATGTGAAATAATGAAGTCACCACAAATACTATTTCAGTATTATAAAACAGCAGTACAATTAACTTTCATTACTTTATGTCCATTATAATACTACTATTGTACAAATCCTAAAAAGCAATGTATAGAGTATCAATTGATTCTTGATTTATGGCAGTTTTTTCCCATTAGTTTGAATTTATGTACTTTTCATAAATTTCAACAACTGAAACTACTTTTCAAGTTTTCTGACATCAGGCACTAAGATGAGAGCACAACATTTTTTTTGAAGGCATTAAAACACTGAAAACCCTTGTTTTTTTATATGATCTGTATGTGTGTATACATTCAGGAAGCCTGGCAGAGCTGGGTAATAGTCAAAATCAAAATCACACCATGAAAATCCATATCTCACCATCAATGGCGGAACCAACATTGGGGTTCTAGGAGATGAGCAGTGTGGAAGCAATAGTCACTCTCTAAATAAATTTAGGTTGTATTTTGAGGGCTCTGTAAGGTCTAAAGGTGGCAACATTTTTGTTTCAGTGTGATCTGCCTTCCTCAGGCTCTGAGAATTGCACATATTCTGTCTAACCTTAACTGTCTCAGGGAATAAAAATCRAATTTTAGCTTCAAAATCTCAGATCTAATAGACTATAGATTCTGGCACATCTGTCATTCTATCAATGATAGAACTGCCTGCTCTGAGATCAGATCTCATGTTCCTAGAAACTCGGCTGTTATCTTAAAAGAAGCAAAAATTGAGATCTTAGCTACCTTTTAGCCAAAGGACTCTTGCTACTCTGATGACTTTTCATCATTCCATCGTCTTCAATTTTAAAAACTAAGTTAAACATTTAACCAATTTAAAAAAAATCAAACAAACAAAAACCTGTGTGAAGAGGCTGTGGGACCCAGCGCTTTCTTCCCTTGTCAGAAKCTTCACAAAGAGCTTAACAGACATTTCATATGTTCCTGCAGGGAAAKGGAAGGATCAAAGCATGCAGGATTTTCAAGATTATGGCAACAAAGACCCACAGCATCCCACACAGCAGAAAGTGAAAGGATTATAAACACGACTACTTGAAAATGCTTTTTCATGTAAACACAATGTGAAGGAAAACTCAGAAGGAGAAAATGAAAAACTGGAAAACATCAATAAGTAAAAATTAATTCAGAATTAAAATTAACTTCCAAAATTAGGTAAATTCATGGGATCTAAAAGTGAACAGGCAAATTAACCTGGACCTCAAAGGCTCAGCATTTGTACACAAGGGGAGCATTGCTCACCTCTRCCTCCTATTGTCACCTTTGCCAAAACCAGAAATTAAAAATATSTTATTTAATTTTCTTTGTAAAACCCTGCAGACCTAGAAATCACAACAAAATCACATTCTTACGCCAAAATTATCACCCCAATATTTTCCCAATAGCAACTAGCACCAGYATTTTACATCACAAACACCTGAATCCTAATAGAAAACCTCGAGCCAGCCAAGACATATTCCAAAAGGTGTTACTGTATGAAAAACACACCACCAGCACTCATGAGAAGAGARATTCAGGGAGACTCTCCACCAAAATTCTTTGTATACAGCACAGAGATTCTGCACAGCTGCCTTTCACACCCAGCTTGTGTCAGCCTGCAAACAAAGTGCCAGGTGAAGAACTTGACCGACAGTGCTGCTGCAATAAATAAGAATTTGGTTGAATTTCCAGGAAGAAGTCAGTCCCTAATGATGCACAATGCCTTCAGTTCAGTTTCTGGTTTGCCAGCATCTTTTACAAACCTGAACACAGTTTGACYCCTGTGCATGTCATGGGGAAAGCTCCAGGCATTTTCTTTCTCATTGCAGTATAAATTTCTCTCGATCCACTTGTAAAGAAGATGGAAAAGTGGAAAATGCATCTTGTCAGACTTGCTTTATTGCMTTCTTGTAAACAGGCCAAAATCCTACTTACTCCTTACAGAGACTGAACACTCAGCTCACTGGCAAAGACCAAAACACAACCCAAAAGAAAAGCCTAAATATATCAGTTGGAACAGCAGGCAGCAGTATAGCACATCAGAGAAACTGATTCTGTTCTGTAATGCTAAAGGCAAGGGAGACTTGGCAAAACTGAACTGGGAGAATTCCCCCCAGAATTTCTTCACAGGCTCAGACATCGAAAGAATGAAAAGCAAGAAGAAAGCTGGCTCAGCAATCTGATATGGTTACAGATTGAGAACTTGTACGTTAACAAAATCAGGACCAAGCCAGCASACAACTAGGGCTGGAGCACTGGTTTCCATTTAGAGTTTTATTTTTTACACAACACATTAAACTGAATTTTCTTTTTATGGTCGCTTCTTTCTTCACTGCATTCACAACAAGGCCTGTCAAAGGAAGCTRCRTCTTGAGGATTGTGCAAATATTATMKTTTTCTACCAGACAGATGAGCTTCCACTGCACATCTTAAGGCCAAATTCACAGTGATTTCAGGTGGCAAGSATTTTCTAAATTCTTGATATAGCAAGTGGAGAACTGGGCTCCATTTTCATATACAAGAAAACYTTACAGGCTTTGCAGTTAAAATACATTTCTGACTCAAACTGCATTGATTTGTTCTGGAGCCATTCTAAACATCAGAAAGTAAATCCTCACTATTTACAAGTCACTTACTGAGTAAATCCACAAGCATGTTAAAGATGACTTTCAAAGCCTATATTAAAACAGCCATCAAAAACTGTAACMCTTCCAATAAAAATCAAACATTCTAGGCTGCTATCTAAAGTAAAAAAAAAAAGTATTCTGCAAGTGCAATGCCAAATGAAATTGAGCATGATAATATATTTTGAATTAAATGYCTGTATCAAAATTATTGGTAAGTCTCACCATTCAGAAGATGTACAAAGCATTCTTAAGATCAAAGTTACATGAAAAGAAGGAAAAAATAGCTATAAACTATTTCACATGTGTGAAAGATGATGTATAASGGGAATGGCTACATTTATAAAATGACCGTAGAAGGCCAAGGAGCTTCAGAATTCCAGCACTTTTGTAAGGCCTTTTTTCAGCCTCCTCTCTCTGTGATAAATTAAAAAGAACTTTAATACTAGCTTTTAGATGATAATACTAACTTTAGGTGAAATCCATATTTGTTCCAGCTTTTTGAGAAGTATGATAAATGGAGTATATTGAAAGACAGGCATATTAGACTTTCACTAAAAACTGAATATTGCATATTTCATACAATACTGTTTACTAAGATAATGAATTAGAAAATCCTCTGTGTTGTCTGTGGTCAAGTGCTATGAATATTCATGCCTTTATGGCATTTTGTGCCATAAATTAGTTAATTTTCTTCCTGAAATAAGTCTGATAGATATAGAAGAGCAAAAAGTTAAAGGAAATAAAGAACACATAGGATCTTGCTCCCTGTTCATATTGCTCGAGACAAAAACTAGGAGAGCCACTTATGCCTGCAGATCACTCCATTTTTCTGTTTTTATTCTATTTTCTGGTTTTAAATTGATAACATGAATTCCATTAGCTTAAGCTTTTGAAGTCCTGACTACTGCAGTACTGGACATGACTGACTGAGCACAGAAGTTCTACTCCTGTTTCAAAAAGACACTCTTTATAAACTGGCAGAATAAGCCCTSCTGGGAATTGGTTTTGCTGGTAGGCTGAGGTTAAAGGAATGGCTTTTGCTGCATTTTGTAGAATGCCAGGTTATAACTTTTATTGCAGTTGCAGTGCCATGTGTTTGAACAACTTCCAAAACTGAATTCCAATACAGAAGTTTGCAGCAACATTTCTTCCTCTTTATCAAATGCAAACTGATAAAGTATGAAAGGTCAAGGATATAAGCTGTTTGAACAAAATTATATTGAAAACAACCTAAGGAAAAAACCCCAAAAAACAAATGCAATCTAGTGAGATCTAGAAGAGAATTAATTAATAATTTGCTTCTTCACAGCTGATGAAACAACTCTTGCTGCATTTGAGTCAGTAAAGCATTAAATGGTAACTCTACTGGGATGGGGAATGTTATCCAACARAGTCCTCAACAGACAATTGATATAAATGCTCCAGATCTTAAATGATAGCAAAATCAGCTACTGAGGCGCACGGTCTCTATAACTGAGTGTGCAACAACACATACTGYRTGCAACTAAAGCTGATTATTAGAWCAATMCTGCTGTGATTTCAATGAGAAAAAYATTGCACTTARGCACAAAAATAGAGTAGYTTGTACTTTCAAAGGAAAGCATAGCACAGTTTCTTAGTGTTTTATCGCCTACCTCTTTTTTAGTTTGGTAATGACAAACAGCTACATCTGCTTTAAGTACCCAGCAAATCCACACAACTGAACCAACAGAAGCTTCTCCAATTAAAAAAAAAAAAACTTAACAAAAGACAAACTTCAAATGCCCATCACTGCCATAAACAAAATATTCTTCATTCCATGACTTGAGAGGGAATAGGGACATCTAAATTCAGTGAGAGCTCAGAATCACTTTAAATGATTCAAGCTGTACTCTCTCATACACCACCACAATCATGGTACGTGTAACCACCAGCACAAGTCAGAAATACCCGCCAAGATGAGGAACACTGACAATGAGCAGGATGAGAAAGGTGAGAAAAAGCAGTTTCTGGGGGGTTTAGCTCCAGAAGCTGCAGACTGAAACCAGCAATTATAAAGAATAACAAAAGGAAAATCCCCTAGGTTCTTGGTAAGTATTTTTCTATGTAACTGATATTTTTTTACTTTTGTCCTTCATTCTTCTGGTGTAGGTGATGTTACTAAGCCTGGGACAAGGACTCATGGGAATAGTACTTAAATCATTGTCCCCTTACAATTTTCTGTGCTTGACTCTTTTAAGCCCTTAAGARCCATAAGCTCTTAACAGCTGCCTTTTCAAACAGATGCTTTTAATACAGGAGTGTTTACTGCTCCACATGTAACGTGGTTCTCTCTCAAAATTACACTTCTCTGGTATCTTTAATTCTACATCTTTACTCTTGCGGTGGGACCCTGCTAACAGGTAAAATTTGGAAACACTTTTAACTCTCCCCTTCAGTACATGACAGAACAGAAACTGCAGCTGTGGCTACAGTGCTGCAAGACTCAGCTGCAGAGGAGATTCCTGCTTTTATTGGCGTGACTAGTGGCCGTGTTTGACTAATGGGAAAACTGGGAATAATCCAAAGCACATACACGMGTTCCATTTGTTTTCCACTCCCGCAATGCCGCTGACTCCAGCTCCGCAGCTACTCCTGATTTACTCTGCTATAAATCAAACTGCAATCACATGCTGGGAGTACCTTAGCCAGCCAAAAACTGGCATTCCCACATAATTAATGTTCCAAATAGTTAATGTCCTACTTATTTTTCAGAATTCTTTGCATTGTAGTTTTCATCTCCKCTGATTTAGCGATGTAATTACTTTTCGGTGGTGGCAACAGCGAACATGCTTTCTTCTCGCAATCAAGGCAGCATTTGTTTTGTCAGTTGGAGTAATTACACATCACTGAGATGGAGAGTAACCACCAGGGGCCAAAAAAAAAAGAAAAAAAAAAAAGAGGGATAAGAAACATAAGAAACAGGGCAAATGATGTCATTCATGTCAAGAAATGAATTTTTTTGTCTTTTTTTTTTTGTCCTCAAGAATGTCATAGGTGTAAGAATGTCTTATACCAAGTATCACATTAAGTTAAACAAATACTAAAAAGAATTAAATTGTTTCATACTCATAATGGCGTTAAGAGTTTGGGAGCTGAGAGAGCAGAAGAGGAAGATGGGGTATTTTAACTCATTTCCAGAGCCATTTATGTGCCAGCTGCTGAAACGACACTGTTGAGCCTCAACATTGGCAGAAATGGCCCAGAATTGAACACCACAAACTCAAAGTATTTCRGGGAAGAGTATTTTAAAATACATTTTTAAAGAAATTCAAGTTAATCTATGCTGGATCGTATCAGTGGGACTGAGGCACACCAYAGAGAAGCTTTAACAGAAAGCACATTTTCAATTATTTACTTCAGGCACTGACAATAAACTGGCCAGGGCAACACGAAACTCATTATGAGCTAATTTMTATTGCTGTGCTCTGGGCTGCTGCACTCAGACTGATACAGTCACCCTCAGCTGAGAATTTGTGCATTATACTGTATCCCCTAACAGGCAGTTTATGTTTTAGGATTACCAGGCTAATCCTATCAAATTCAATGCTGCCAATATGTAATCCTGATTAATGGTACTGTTTGCTGAGAGTGGCACCAGATCAAAAGTAATCAGCAGAAGTCAAATGAAAAGTCCCCTCCCTGGATTTTAAATCATACATACTGAATATAAATTTCTGTATTATCAACAATTCTGCCTCCACAAATGGGACACAGTTTGGTGAAAAAAATAAAAGTGCCATAAAAATGAAGCAAATTATTTTTTCTACTAGAGCAGGAAACCAATAGTTYCTAGCTCAAGGACAAATCATCCAAACAGCAGAATGGAACACAGTCATTACTGCTACACTGCTTTTACAGTTAATGCATAAATGGAAGAGAGAGATGTTACAGAAGTCCTTATCTAGATATTCTGCTAAAAGCAGTAATGGGATTTTAGCACTTAAAAAGGGAATCTAACTTCTTAAATTCCAAATCCCACTTAAGCCTTAGAGATGGCTAAATTAGTTAGYTGAGAAATATGCCTTGAATATCTGCTGGCACCTGAAATTCTACTTCTCAGTATTTTTTGCAAACTTTTAAATGCTGACATGAGCAATAACTGAGTGCTTAAGATCAGCCAGGTTCTATCAACCTGTCATAGTGAACTGCTCTAGAATTCTTTAATTGCCCAAACATTTACTTGAATTGCCCAAATCTTTCTCAGACATACACGGTGTGGGGATAGGAAGGAAAGRTTAAAAAAATAAAAAGGCAAAAGCTGTTTGTTTCACATATCTGCTGTATAAAATAAGAGTCAGAGTACCTTTAATATAGCCCTAGCACGGAAAAGTGCACATCTCCTTGGAGCAGACTGAGTCTATCCTAAACATTCTCCATTTTCAATCAGGAGTGACAGAAGGTGAATTTGAACATTGATGACTCTTTAGCATCAGCAGATCAGCTCTCACCAYTAGAAGGGACATTGGGTTCCTCTGATAGCAATTTTTTAAATGTATTTCCATAAAACAATCACTAAATAAAACATACAATAAGGTGGGGTAGGGACAGAGCCCTGCCCCTCTCTCTCTGGGGACGGTTTGAAATGTCAGGCTCTAAATTTAAACATGTGACCATACATTTCCTTCCCCTCCATCTCAAAGAGGTTTTTTTTCCCTTTTCAAAGGTACACAGCCATAAGAGAAGGAACTGCAGTTGAATTGATCTCCTGTACTTCACAGAGAAGTTCCAAASACATCACTTAAGAGAGTAACTTTTCTACAGTCCCTTCAAAGAGCAAACTTGCTTTCAGGTGTCAGCTCCAGGTGACAGWGCCTGTCTCTGAAAATTGGGCTGAAACAGATGCCATCCTGCTGGGTTCAGAGTGCATTTCAGAATAAAAGCACAAAATTGTGAAACACTTCCTCACCGGTTTTCTGATCAGTACAAAGTCTGGGGTTKATTCCAATTTCACTCTAAGGGGACAAACTTTCAAAGCACTGCTTAAAAGCAAATACCTAACACCAAAAACTCTACATGATTCTAGACAACGCTTTTGGCGAAGAATTCTGMTTTTGGGGACAAAATAAAGGATTTTAAAATTATGCCTAGTATTTCAAAAACTCCTATTTTCAGCCCTTTCAATACATGCCTTTTTACACTGCAATATTTCATCTTYCAAACATTTCATCATACACCTGATTACTCTGCACATTAGAAATTAAAAGCTTGATCTTCAAAGCCTCAYTGATTTTAACAAGAACATTTATGTAAAGGAGTGATTAATTTCAGTTTCTGAAGTAGAAAAACTACAGAACAATTAAAATGAGAGTGCTAGACAGTAATAGCAATAATAAAAAATATTTCACAGGTGAATTTGAGATGGTCTCTAAAATTAGAAAGCTATTTTTGCTTGTAAATGACATCTACCACAGACAAAAACTGAGATGTATCTCTGAACACACACACAGTAAAATGATGCACAAAGCACTGGGCACAGCCAGCAACTGTTTATGGACACTGTGGGCAAAAATAAATATCAGAACTTGCAGAACTCCAGCCACATTTTCAGGTGACACTGGTGTAGTTCAGGCCAAACAGGCACTAAATGGTGCCAGGGCCCTGAATGTCCTACACCCCTCGTTCTGCCTTCAGCTGCTCACTTTTCCCTGTTCTCTGGAGCTCAGTGGAGCAGGGATCAGTTCCCTCAGATGGCAGTGGGGTATTTAATTATCCAGGGACAGAAGGGACCATCATGGTGAAAACTTCAAGTGAACACCAGTAATTTACCTTTAGGCTTACTGAAGGGGAAGTAAGTGCAAAAAACCTTTACATTATTGTGCCTGTGGTTTTTTTCCTCCATCACTGTGTTAAAGACAATAAATTAAGTGATCATATAAATAGTTTATGGTRCATTTTAATGTTGGTGTATGTAGGGGGAGGAGTGACCCTATAACAAATTTAATTTTGAGGAAAGTCATGCTCTTAAAAGACACCTTTCAGACATGATATGAAAACAAGAATCTTAAAGATTCATCAACTATGAAATTTAAAGTTCTTAAGTTCTGAAAATGCAAAGCAGCTGCCAATTAAAAGGTTAAACTGAAAATTACTGCAGTGCTGCAAGAAAAAAACACAAATAGAAACAAACAAAAAAATCCACTTAAAGGACAAAACAAGTGCAATTGTATGAGTGCATCTGGGTTTCCAGGAGCTGATCAAGAGATCATCTGCCCTAAACAAGGTCTCAGTGAAGAAGCCAACCTTATTTATGGTTATGGTTTATTAAGTGCTGTCRTTGCTCTTTCAGCTGCAGCCCCCGCTCCCCTGAGCCCAGCTGGAGAGCAGCAGGGAGCAAACACAGCTCCACATTTCACAGGGCTGCACCAACCAACCCTGGCAACAACTGCTGACAGAACCCTCCTTAGAGAGGAGCAACTGCATCCTTATGGGGTCACCACGGGGCAGAGGGGTGGCAGGGAGGGATAATGGCACTGCCAAGGAGAAGAAATGGGTAACCCTGGAACAGTTCCTCTGTATACAAGACAACAACCAAACAGAATTTTGGTTGGCCAGGGAAATGTATGTATCTCTTTCTCCACAGAATTGGTTGTACATTCTAGAAAAGGAATGTTAGTTCACTATTGTAAAGAAACTTTCAGATTTGCATAGCTAACACAGTTTTAAGTAGGTTTTTTTTTTCCCCTGAAAACAAAAGCTTCTAGATTCAACTTCCTTTATTTTCAGTTTAATGAATAGAGATAAGTACTGAATCTCCTCAACACAGAAGTGATTGAAATTTTTCCTCATTTATTTTCAAGAGCTAAGCCCCCACTACAACATCAGCTTTTCTAATCAGCCCAAATCCTCCCCGTCTCATGGGAACACCCCACAGACACTGATAAGGGCCAGCAAAGAAAGAAGGTGATCAGCATAGAATATACACCTCTTCATCACGAAAAAATGCATCACAGCTTAAAATCTCAAGGTCTTAATCAGCATGAAAAGAGCTTCTGAGGGAAAAAGATGGAAAAAATTGATACAGATTTTTCCTCTTGGTAAAAAAGTATGATAAGGTTTATTGGCATAAGAGCCAAATTATATTGTTATTTGTGAAGGTAAGAGTTTATAAGAACACACTGGGGAGGAATGCATCTCAGTGGGTATGCTTAAATTTGTTTTCAAAATAAKAAGATGAACTAAACTGCCAGGCCAGACTGAGGAGCATGCATAAAGGAGGTAAGTATATACAAGTATATATAGGATACACAACAGCATTAGCAATAGCTACCACAAATAAAGAAAAAAACCCAACCAAACAAAATAAAACCACCCAACAAAAGAAGAACTGATTCTACCCTGAACTTGACATTTTCTCCAGGGCTCATGTGGCTCATGAACAGAAGCTCCACATCAGGTTGCTCCTGTTTGGTTTAGTCAGTGATTGTTGTGGAGTTTTTTCTTTCTTTCTTTTCTTTTTTTTTTTTTTTTTTTTTTTTTTTTTTTTTTTTTTTTGCTCTGTGCTGTTGTTCTGCAAGGATGAACAATTCATGGACAAGACCCTTCCAAATGCAGTTTTCTAACACAAACCCTCGTTCTCAGGAGTGGCAGTAATGCAGGGTGTGATAACAAAGGAAAAAGACCCCATCAGACCCTACCAGAGCGTGGCTCCATCTCTGGGATCCACAGCAGACAAATGAGGCTGCTCTCTGCTCACATTTCCCCACAGCTCCACCTGCCTCTGACAAGGTTCTTGGGAATTTAAAGATCCAACACCACAAACTTCTGAAACTTCAGTGAAAGAACTTGAGGTTCAGATATGGAGAACATCAAAGCTCCTATTCATATATGCAACAGAAAATCAGGGTATGTTTATTTAATTCTTCGTGATGACTTTTAATGCTGCTTTAGCAAGTTAAAAATGTATCCCAACAGCCTTGTTCAAACCCAGCTTTCTGTCTATGGAATAAATACAGAAAAATGGAAATAAGAAATACCTATAACTGTAACACGTTAGAACCTTAGCCCAAAAGCATCCCAAATCTTAAATGATTTCCTGGATGATCATTCAAGAATTATTACTTCCAGGGAGTATTCCTAGGTTTTTGTAGGAGGTATTGTGTGCTTTACAGGATAACAATGTATTATTTAGCTTAGGAATAAACCTTAAATCATCTACTTTAATTATAACATTTCTTTGTCAGTTTAATCTTATCACTAGGGCCATTTACCTTTCTCGTATTTTTATTTTTTAACACTAGGATTTAGTAATTTTTGTCTCAATAAGATATTGTACCCTGAACATAACAGCTTCAACATCCCTGAGTTGCCCAGCCTGGACCGCAGTCATGCAAAGTACTAGATATGATCTTTGACGTAAAAAAACCTGCAGGACTAAATTTAAATATATGAATTAATATTTCTGAGCACTATTCAAAATAGGCTTTTGTGACATATCTCGTATTTTGCCAGTTTGCTTTTGCAAGCTAATTAAAATACTGAGGTTTGTTTTTCAAACTCTGCCAATTCATTTGAATTTTCCTGTATTATGAAGATAAGATTTTGGGACCTGTGAAACTTCATTGTACAAGGTGCAACCATATCTATCATCTCGGACCATGTGCTTCCTCTAAAAAATACTTCAGTTCATCCTAAAACTCAATTTTCAGGTTCAAAAATGTAACTGAATGCAGGCAGGAAGTCTTATTGTGCTTTAACAAAATCAGCTTTTAAACAGAACAAAACCAAAAGAGGTACCTTCACATTTTAATGCAGCAGATTGAAAATGAATATTTAAATTCCATATTAATTGTCTCTCTTAATATTACACTGTCTACTATAGGAGACAAAACCCATAAAGATGTCATGGGATTTCAGTCTCAAACTGTGCTCTCAATACTTTACAGAAACGTGTCTTAAGAATTAATTGGAAAAACTGAGTTAACATTAGAGATTCCCAGTACCATTAGTACAATGAGAATTGCCAAGTAGCAACTACAAAATATATTTTCTGAATCAACACCCCTAATTCTTTCTGTTTCTTAAAGAAAAATTTGCAATTTTCCAATCCCACAGTTTCAAAACAAGCAATAACAGCTAGGGTCAGGTAAGAACAGCCCTCTTTATTTCAAATTCCACTTTTTATCCTTGATCAGAATATTAGTCAATGCTAACATCTAACTTCATATTAAAAAGTGATTATTGGCCAGCATAATCCCAACCTTGCCTCTCCTCCCATTTTAGTTCTGTTCACGGGATTGGGCACAGGCACTGATCCCCCTCCATCTGAAGGGACCAATGTCTTCATTAATGACCCTTTCCCATTTTATTCCCAAAGAACTCACAGAGCAAAGCCACCAGAACACGAGCTGTGCATCTTGTTTTAAGTTCATACCACAAATCAGAGCACAAAAATCAAATCACTGAGCTCCTGTTCTTCAGTTGAGCTATTTCAGTCTGTTATTTGACAGTTCATAACTACCAAAAATAGGAGGCCCCAATGCTCAAACGGGTTTTAGGCCCTTTCCAACTTTGTCAGTATTTCTCCATTTTTCTCCCCATGTCCAGGTTAAAGAGAACACGACTCCCATCAGTTCATTTTTGCACCTCAGGGGATCTGGCAGCCAAACACAGCAGCGCCCTTCCCACTGCCATACTACAAGGGTCTCATACAGCTGCCAGCATGCACAAAACCCCCTTGTCATGGGAATGCACAGAAAATGGTAATTCTGTAAACCCCATTGTTCCAAGCAGAACAGTATTTCACAACTATCAAACCTCTTAATACAGTGATGATGTGAGATCACTGAGTCCATGCTGCAACGGAGCCTCTGATTATTGTTGTTGCTTTATAGAAAAAATAGCATGCAATGCTGCTAAACAGATATTTGTAATTATTTTGTAATTTAAATACTCCTAGGCTGAGGGCATGTAGAAGACTTTCATCCTATAACATTTTCATGGCTGAATAAACCTCTAAAAAAGCTTTTGTAATGAAAACATTAACACAAAATTTAGTTATCACACTCTTGTGAAAACTGTTACCCTCCTTTTCATTGCCATAGATGTTACAGTGTTTTAGGCTTTTCTTACTAAAAGGGGGAGTTCAAAAATCCCACAGGTTGTTCTTCCCCACCCCATGAAGGGGTGTCTGTGAAGTTGATTAATCTCATCCAAGATGTTGACCTTCATTTGTCACTACTGAATTCGTTATAAGTTTTTCAGATCAGTTTGGGGGTTGTGTTGTTTCTTTGTTTCAACTGTTTTGGTTTGGTTGGTTTTTGTTGTAAGATCATTCAAGTATCCATCAGAGGATAAAATGTCTTCTAATAAAAGGAAAAAGGCTTATGAGGCTCATTAGGACAATATATATTAGCCTGGTTTTAAGCCAGGTACTCAAAAAAAATCCATGTTTATTTGTCATAATGAACAATATAAGCCCCTCTGAGAAAGTATCACATCTGAAAGAAAAAAATCTATGAAGCTGGCTTAAAAGGAAAAGACTGGTATACATCAAATATTCCCTGGGTCCTGATTAGTATTCATTTCTATTTTCTCTTAAGTGACAGAGACATGGCAAATGAAAAAAAGTTACAGAACCAGCAATATTTAAAATAAAGATGTCACTTAACTCACCAAACTCATTATTTTCTTTTTTTTTTTTCTCAGGCTATAAGCAGCATGCTAAGAAAAATAGTTTTTGTGTGGCCATTTCTATGCATTAATATATTTTATAATTTATATTTTATAATTTTCTGAGGAACCATTTCAATCCAATGCAAAAAATGCTAGAGGCAATAGCGAACTATTTGATTTTTTCCAACTGAATGGCTTTACTATGTGACTCCAATAACTCTCAGTTTTATCAAATAGCAGAACTTTTTCTGTTTACTAAATTCTGCTTATTTCATTAATTTAGGACACACTCTAGAAAACTTCTTAGGATTTCAGTTTGTCTACCTCACAGACCATTCCAAGACATCCAACAGGAAACAGCAAATCAAACGTATTCCTCTACTCGCTAAGTGGGCAACCACCTGAATCCATTAATTCCTTCATGAAGACATTTCAGATGGTTCACATTTCATTTAAATCAGGCTAAAAAAGATCCTTAGAGTAATTTTATCAAAATTTATTCAGGAGAGAAGCCCTACCTCATGTTACCCTCTGTCAACAGACCTTTGCATACTGTGCAGCCTCTCCTCAATACTACAGCAGCTTTCTCAGGGATAAAGACACTACCAGAAAGAAATATGACAGAAATCACTGCTAAAATGCACTGGAAGCTTGCACAAAAACCAGAATGCCATCAGCTGAAGAAATCTGATCATGTTTGGGCACCACAGGATTATCTCAGGTTTTTAGTGTGTCACTGCTTCAATCAGTTTCAGTTGTTGCCTTAAATTCAGTTGGTGTCAGGAAGAATCAGGGCACGTTTTAGGGTAGCATTTACCTCATTAACACAATCCTTATGCTTGTCTGCCTTGCCCATAATTTTGGCCTCAAGCCATGTTTTTATCCCTAGATGTTGGGTCTCATGATGCTCCCACCCCATGTTTCACACCTAGATGAACAGTGACACAAGGAATTGGCAATTACATTGCTGCAGCTCTTTCAAGGATAAACATGTTGGTGACACAAAATAAACCCATGAGGGATTCAGAACGTGCTTATTAGTAAAAGTGCAGAAGCTGCATCCTTGCTAGGAACACTTTCCAAATCTAGTTCACCTGCAATGTGCCAAGCTGCATGATTTTCTTTGCCTCTATTTGCATTTCTGCTTCTGCATATGTGAACATAGAAAATTTAGGTCTGATAAGAATAAAGAAGTGTGTTCAGAAGTAAGAACAGCCTACTTCACATAAAAGCTACATACAAATGTTGGGGAGAAAAAAAACCTCAAAAGCTATACATCCATTCATTTTAAATATTTAACAGCTGGTTAGGATTATTAGTTAAGTGCAAGGTGAAGCACAGATAATGATATCACTGACAAAGACTCGACTTGTTAATCAGAAGAGTTAAGAATCAGACACATTAATAGTTAAGCACAGATGTGAAAAAGGAACTCTGTGTGTAATTGTGAATACAAATGAAAAGCTAAAGGGTGAGGCCATCCCTGAGTGCAGTGTACAATGGATGTGATCATCCTTGGCTGGGATAATTTTGAATCCTGAACATTTTTGAGGACACCTGCCAGGAGGAGAGGCTCTTCTGAGGGAAAGGAGAAAGGAGGCACACAAGAGCTTATAAACAAAAAAAAAAAAATGGAGATTCTGTAGTCAATCCTAGATATAAATATACATGTGTGTGTGTACACATCCACATCACAGCACATCCCTGCCTGTCTGCCACACTAACGAATGATTGTCCTGCCTGCTGACAGCCTCCATCCCTGCTCCTGATCCCTGTTTTCATGAATTCCTGGCAGCTTCAATCTCCTCCCTCAAGCCTAAGCCTGTAGAACACATGCCATTAGGTGGAGAGACATCTTTACCAGTGATTCTAAGAGCATTTACTATTTTGAAAGACTGTGACAGGTCTTTTCACATTAAAAGGCAAAGGGGTTATCCCTGGAAGTGGGATAAAATCACTCAAAGCAGGGGAAGGCTCAGGCTGGCTGTCAAATGGCTGGGAGCAAGCAAAAAGACAGGAGTTTTAATTGGAGAAGTGAGGTTATCCATCCAGGTTTGAACAATGCCTCTCTCTTCAGAGGGGGTAAAAAACTTGCCTGTAAAACTGCAAGTTTGGGATGGGAGAAATACAAGAATATTTCCTGAGACTCCTTTCAGTCTGGCTTTCATTTAGCTAATCTCCTCAGAGACCCACAGGGCCAAATACACAAGCTACAAAAATGACTAAACAGTTTAAACCTCACACGAGGCCAACACTCTCAATCAGCATCTATTTTGTCCAGTTAACCAAAAATCTCTTTTTTTTTTTTTCCTCTCAGAACTAAGGGGATCACATATGATAATATTTAATTCTATTTCAACCTCTAAAATGCTACTGCATTTCAGGCTTTTATGAAGTTATTTTGAATTTTCTGTGTGGTGTGGCACACTCCAGAATGTGTGCACACATATACACAGCCCAGTGCACAATGACAGGACCTCATTCAACAACACTCAATATTTCATAATCTGGCATACTTTCTTTACTGAAGCTCAAAGATACAGAAGGTGAAATAAATATTTACCAATTTCAGACATTACTTGCTGCTGGAAATTAATGATTTGAAAGCTTCTTGAAAGCTATTGACTGGGAGATTCTAACAGCAGCCAAAAGTATTAGGTACACTTTGATGTTTCAAATTCAGCCTATTCACTCTGTAAAAGCACTGGGGGCTAAGGAATTACTTTTTTAAACTGTGATATAATCATTCCTGTCATTCCATCATGCCATGTGTGATCTTTCCACACAACACAAAATGAGCTCAAATGTTTCACAAAGTTGCCTTAGTTAAGAGAAAGGAAATTACAGTTGGTATGCAGAGAGTCCTTTATTTTTTCCCAGTCTTTCAGAGCCAAACAATAATCGGAGTGCCTAAGGAGCCAGCACCTGAATTAATTAATGGTCTGAAATGACAGACCAAAACTCCTTTCCTAGCAGCTACAATTACACAAACTGTCAGACCTTTCTCTTTATTAATTTCTCTTTAATCCTCAGGTGCCTAAATCCCTGAATTACGAGACTGATATGCTACACTAATAAAAAGGTAGAGACTGAAGAAAATTTTCATTTGCAGTGCTCACAATGAAGTAACCAGCAGAGATCAGCACAATCCCAGGTGTACAAGGAATGTGCAATAAAGGTCTGTATATGAGAAATTCCTAATGTCATCACAGCAGCCAAAATACCCCACAAAGGGATCACAAATGGTCCTCAAAGAAAAATCAGGGCAAGTTAAAAGAGACTCCCCAGATCATTCTGTTGGTGGCTTACACAAGTCAGCTCAGAACACAACCTCCACACAAAATAAATAAAATAAAACCCCTGCTTTCAGAAATCCATTTTTAGGAAGTCTTTAAATATGAACCAACTCTAGGACAAGCCTTTAATTTAATTTCTCACACAAATTTCTATCTTTGGTTCCAATCAACCCAACTTCTCTGCACATTCTGGTTGATTTTCTAGTGAAGGTTAAACTGTGAATGTCCAAACCATGGATGCAGCAGCCACAAGTTTTGGACCTTATCTAAATCTTTTTTATGCTGTTATAAAGTGCAAAAAGACAAAAAGATGCCACTTTTCTGTCCTACACCCTTCTCCCACTGTTCCTCATTGCTCCAAAAAACAATTTGAACCTGCCAGGAGCCAAGGAAAATCTGTCAGAGCTCACCATGGTGAGCTCATTTCTGAGCTCTCCTTTCTCCTGGAGAATTAGGGGTCACTGCAACTGAACTAAGTGAACATAACACAGGGGATCATAAGCCAGCACCAGAATTGTCATGGCTCATTTCCAGAATGTTCAACAAGACATTCATACATTGCCCAATTATTTTCTCAATTTTTTGATCGTTTTTGGAACACCTTAGAAAAGCCTGGAGTGTCACAAACTGAAATATTGACAGTGCATGGAAGAGACACAGCCTCACAACTCTGCTGTGAGCAAACAGCATTATCTGTAATCTCCCTCACCAAAATGAAGTCCTAAATAACCACACGACTGGTCAACTTTAACACTGACTGACAAAGGGGCACAAATGAGAAAAAACACTCTGGGAATCGTGTAAGATGAACTCAGAAAGACCATAATCATCAGCAGTTCAGATGGTGCACTTTCTGTTGCTTAGCTTTGAATTGTGAATGAAGCACTACATAAAATTCTTGACAATCTGCATTGTCAGCAACAGCGAGTCTTTTCCAGATGATTCCAATATTAACCTATTAACCACCAAAAAAAAAAGTGGATAAAGATATATTCTTTTGAGCTTTTTCTTTTATTTTAGTGAACTTCTACTTGCTCAAGTTAGGACTTGAATCTTGGTTTTCAGGTTGCCTCACTGGTACAAATGACGATCTGTTGATACAGCTGGTGTGCTGGTGGCAATTTGTAAGAACAGGAAAAGTTGCTGGATTTTTCTCTCTAGCTCTTCCAAACACAAATGCTTCTGAGCACACAGCTGTGTGATCGCCACAGATATCATAAAAAGCAAGACAGGTGAACAAAAATGAAGCACCTGTGGTCAGTCAGGCTGCAGAGAGCTTGTGCCAATATCAATGTCAATAATTTAGCCAAAGCTACAGAATTTTAAGGGCTTTAACAGAATATATTTTGAGAGAACTCACAGAAGGCAAGTGTTGGAATAGAACAGAAAGCTATTAGAAAATGGGGATAGATCCACCTTCGACAAAATCACTTTATCAGAAAGAAAAAAAAATAAAGGAACAAACCTATTTGTAAGCTGTTGCAGTACTGAATGCATCACTCAAAATCCTCCAAAGAATTCCAGAGATAACAGTACAAGAAAAGCTCAGTCCCATATAGAAGGCTCTACGGCCACATCCAGTTTTGTGTCCATTTGAGTCCTTTTTTCTACAATAATGTACAACTAAATCTCTCACTTATTTTAATGTTCCATCTGTTTGGGCACATGCAATAACTATTGTGCCTGATTATGCTGACACACAGATAGCGCAGCCAGCAAAATCCTAAGACTCATCATAAAACATGACTATTTTTCATGAATAAAATAGCAGCAAATTGAATGATGACAAACACAGGTTTATTTTAGCGTGAAAAAGAATCCTACACTGTGATGAATAGCCAAGATATTTTGTCAGTATTTTCTGGTCAAATGTCTGCTTTTATACTACTGATTTCAAGCCCAAATATATAAAAAAATCTATTCAAATTTTAGGTCTAAAAAATTCCCTTTACTGTAAATGATGCCTACCAGAAACCTCTCTTCCCAGCACCATGTAAGGTACTCTGCTTGACGTGTGCTTGTTGCAATAGAAAATGTTTTATTTTCAGCAAGGCATCCTGCAAGTCCAACCTCCCTTGTGCCTCTGGCTTGAAAACTTAAAGGCAAAATGGATTGTCCATCATTGTCCACTGTATAAGGAACAGCAACTGAGAGATTCTGAAATAGCATTCACACAGAATTGTATAAAAAACCTGGCAGTAGCAGAAAAAACCTTTTAACCTTACTCAATTCATAGCAGAAATTGGTTGGGGGATATTTTTCAAGTTCTGGATTTTGCAATTGAAAATTAACACAATTTTACCTCTGTCTTCAGTAGACGTAGCTGTGCAAGGCATTTCCTTGTCGGAGCAGAGCATTTACTTTCAAAAATATTGTCTTGTTTAGTAGCTGAAAATATTCGCCTATCTTAAATATTTTCAATTATCCAAATTAATAATATAATATATAATCTGGAAATTCTCTGCTAAGGGTAATGCCT
>NW_026624033.1:0-7379 GCF_030028575.1 Malurus melanocephalus
TTAGGAATCTCTGCCCCTTTGAGAATTCCTTCTTTAGGAATCTCTGCCCCTTTGAGAATTCCTTCTTGGGAGCATCTGCCAGGGAAATGTGGCCGTGTCCCGTTGTGGAGCGTAACAGGTCCAAAATGCACCTTCAGTCCGAGGGGATTTGGGTTCAAAGCTGGAATTAAACCTGGGATCAATTCCCCCGAGCATCACTGTTGGTTCACTGTTCCTTGGGATGGGGAAAGCATTCCAGATCTCCTGGAAATCAGAGCTAATTGCAGAGTGGAGAGACTTCCATGTGTCCTGAAGTGAAGGAAACCTGTGGTGGCATTTTGACCCTCAAACCCAACCTGGTAAAGCCAAATCTAATGCCCAAAAGAAAGCAAATTTTTCTGGTGAGGATAAAACTCACTGCAGGGACTACCTGTGTTCCCAGGGAGATGAAAATAGGGAACAGAGTTTTATTGGAGCCTTGAAGCAGTTCTCAGCACGCTGTTCTAAGGAGATGATGACTAAAGAGAAAACAAAGRCAGGTTCTGTTAAATAACACTTTTCTTCATCCATCTGCAGTGTCAGTGCTTCCCCAGTGCAGGATTCCCTTATAGGGCTGGGACTGTTCTGTTTGCTTCCACCTGGAGCTGGGAATGCTTTAGGGAGCCAGGCCCGCCTGTGGTTTGGGGCGTTCATGGGCCTGGGCTGGGTTGGGCTGGGCTGGGCTGGGCTGGGCTGGGCTGGGCTGGTGGCTCCACGTGTGGGTGGGGAGCAGTTTCGGTCCTGCCTTTTCTGCTGTCCCAGGTTTGGATGTTAGTCCAGAGTGAGGAATTGTTAATGTTCAGTAAGTTGGGAATGTCCATTCCTTCCCACCAGGAGAGTCCTGCCCCAGCTTGGGTGCAGGGGAGTGCAGCCCATGGTCCTGCAGAGCTGTCAGCTCGTTCCTCCTGAGGAATCCACTCAATCCGAAGTCACTAACAAAGGGATAATTACTCACCTGGGACTTCTGCTCCTCCCTGCTCTATCACAGCCTGGGGCTGGTGACTGCACTGAGTGCCCTCACACCCCTGTGACACCCTGACAGGCTGATGTGGCAAAGGCTTTTTTCTTCAGAGTGTTTCCTTGGACAGCAGAAGCTGTGTGTGATGTGGATTTCTCAGGAAATCAGTGCTATGGTGCAGGAGCTGGGTGGGGGAGCAGCAGGTGGGGTGGCTCCAGTGGACGTCCCCTCATTGGGAAAACCCAATTTTCCCAATTCCTTGGTGTTGTGGCTGAGCACAGCTCCCTTTCTCCCTCCTGTTCTGGCTGTCCAGGCCGTGTCCCCTCCTGGGCTGGTTCATGTGTCCCTCGATGTCTTTCTCCTTGAAGATCCTCTTTCCCAAGCTCTCACAGACCAAGTGCTCCAGTAAATCTCTGGCCACTTTATTCCACCTTAGGATGGGAAGGGCTCCTACTGAGATGATAGGAAGTTTCATTAATGTAATTAATAATTATAGAGAGCTTGGCAGAAATGATGTGATAGCTTCTAATAAAAACACCCATGTTGAGGTAGGAACTGGGCAATGGCTTGTTTGGACCAAATTTCCATGTCTTGGAGGTCTTTCCCAACTCGAGCAATTCTGTTGTCACCTTTCAGCCCCTCGGTGCCTTCCYGGAGCTCTCCTACTCTGGATTGAAAAGTTCCAATTTCTCCTCCTTTGCCCTACAGGGGAATGGTCAGCCTCAAATAACAGCTGGAAAAAGTATTAAACCCCAATTTTACAGGACCTCTYTTCATGATTTTGTTTTATTTTGGGTGATGCTTTCTTTACAGAAGCCACTTGGAGCAAAARCACTTTAAAACATGAGTCTCACTCTCCTTCAGTGACAAGTGGGACATGGTTTGGCTCAGTTTCCAAGGGGTTTTCTGGCAGTGTTGGAGTTGGGGAAGAAATAGGGAAGGGGATTCGAACATGAGCCTTCAGGAGCATTTTCCTGGTGTTCTGCATTGCTTTTAAGGGGTTTTGGAGGACTGGGACTCCAAAATGCTCTGCTGTGACCAAGTAGCTGGAGGGCAGAGGGGGTGCTTGACCCTGCCTGAAACACGCAGGATATATTTGAGCAGCACGATCATCATTTCCTAGAGATGGTTCAGAACTGTGGAACACCTCACTGGGGAGAATTCTTYCTGCAGGTGTAGTTTAGTACCTCTTCTCTTATTTTTGTCATTCTTCAATTTCCCCTMAACCCAGGCTGGGTTCTGGTCAGGACCTAGTGGGCCACTCTGACATCAGAGGCTTTATGAATAACTCTATAAAGAAGTTTTATCGGTGATTTTGTGGTTCTGCAGTTGAGGTTGGAGCCTAGGCTGGAGCAGGAGTTGTCTGCAATCCCTGCCCCGGCTCACAGCTCTCCTGTCCATCCTGCCTTTTCCAGAGGCAGGTGGGTAGTTCTGGTCCAAACCACTTCCCAGGGCTCRGGAATGGCTTTAAGGAGGCTTGGCATTAATTGTGGTCAGTTTTTGGTGTGGCTACTGGAGGGCACAAATGGCAAGTGGGACCTGACTGACAGATACTGATGTCTGCATGCTGATGGAGGTGTTGGAAATGTTTCCTTTAATCCTTGTGGGTGTGGAAGCTGTGCCTGGACCCCCACAGGCACTGCTCTGATGATGGAATTCAGCCATGCTCCGAGGGAAGAACACTGTGAGCATTTCTCAGGCCTAGGGCTGAAAGCTCTGAGCTGGGGAGAATTGAGCTGGGTTTAACTCTCATCCTGCTTTCTCTATGTGGGAGCTTGGAGCTGGAAGGACGAAGCCTTCAGGATGGGATGGTGCCATGCGGTCATTCCCAGCCTGTGTGGAACTCAGTGGTTTCTGCCTGTGTTATCTGGTGTGTCACAGCCTCTGGTCCAGGGCTCTCTTTAATTTTATTTCCCTTGTGGGATAATCTTATCTAAAACATGCCACTCATCCTCTTTGATGAAGCAAGCTGGGTGTGAAACATCTCGAGGAGTTTCTCCTTCAGGGTTCTCAAACCCTTGACRAGAGGCAATTTTGGGATGTGGGTTAGGGGTGAACGTGGCAGTGCTGGGTTCATGGTTGGACTCAATTATCTCAAAGGCCTTTTCTGACCTTAATGATTCCATGATCTCTGTCTAAAAAATCCTGCTTAGTTCCCCGAAGTTTGGAGGCTTGGAAGTAGGAGTGAAGGAACCRGAGGACATCAGGAGCTCTCCTCACCAGCAGCAAGTGCTGTTTTGGAGGCTCAGTCTCTCCATCACAAAGCGACTCTGAGCCTCTTGTTGGTGCCCACAACCAGCTCTTCGTGTTCCACTCCTCCAGCACTGAGCCTTTGTTCCCAGCTGGCACAAGCCTGGAGGAATCTGAGCTGGTCTTGGTGACTGGCACTCACTGGAAAGACCACTCAGATTGCTGGGAATTAAAAATGAGACCCCATGTGTAAAACTCAGCACTGAGTTCCAGCTGTTAAACTCAACACAAATTCCAGGTGTTAAACTCAGCACCGAATTCCAGCTGTTAAACTCAACACAAATTCCAGGTGTCAGYGGTGGCCTCCTGGTCCATCTCTGGMACAGRGGCAGCAATGCTCACCTGGCCTCTGAGATGAAGGGAAGACAGCTGGGTTTGTGCTTCCAGACTGCTTGGATGGCGTGAAGTGAATTCCTTTCATGATGGCTTTTACATGGYGTGTCTAAAGGGGGCCGGAGGGGCTGTGCTGTAGGAAGGGGATCAAAAGGAATGCGTGATGAGCCCCAGTCCATGAGCAGCKATACTCAGGAAATGAGGCACTGCTGAAGAGCATTAGCCAGGGTTGTGTAAGCAACCTTAATTCTGCCACTGCCTCCCTGGGAGCCTGGGCTGCCACTTGCTCCRTCCCCTGTGGTATTTTGGGCTGGGAAATGATAGTTTTCACTAAGTGCCCCTGCTCTGCTGGTCCATTTMCAGGGGAAGTTAAGGAAAAGCAGAGAGCTGCTCTTTTATGGRAGCATCAGATTAGAAATGTACCCCTGGGCCAGTCTGGGGAAGGAGAGGGTGGATGAGTGGATTGGTGCTGGCTTCATGCCACAGAGATGGCACCACATGGGTGCTTAGCTTTGGTGGAAGCACAGGACCCTGAGCCTCCTCTGGAAATGTCACGCAGTGGCTTCCCCTGTGCCAGACCCTCCAAAATTCCTGCAACTTTTAAATACTTGGCTGTGTGTCTCTTCCCCCCGTGTTTTCCAGCAACGTTCCCAGTAAAGGAGCTGGGTTAATAGCACTTGTCCTCCCCAACCAGARCTTCATCCTGAATTTTTGGGGTCTGTTTTATTTTGTGCCATTCAGGCAGGTTCCGAGCCTTATTCCCACACTGAATCATGCAGGTCTGTGAGCTCACATAATCCATCCTGTTGGAATCTCTAGGAGGCTCTGTGGCTTGCAGCAGTGTGTACAGTGTGTTGGCAGATGACTTAAATTCTCCTGAAAGGCTGTTTTTCTAGGTCACTCCTATATGAAGCCGACAAAACTGGCTCGGTGTGACCCGTGTGTCAGTGTTGTACCCACAGCCCTTCACTCAAGGTGCCTTTTCACGRCCATCCTGCCTTCTGGAAGCAGGTTTTAGAATCTATTTCAGGAGCTGTATCCCAGGACTGCTGTTCCTGAGGGTTCCTGGGAGAGCCCAGGTGATTCTGGWACACCTGAGAGATCTGAAGCACAGCAAGACATGGGAAGAGGTGTCATCCACCCCATGAAGAACCCATGGAATTATTTAGGTTGGGAAAGCCCTCTGAGATCATTGAGACYAACCATTCCCTCTGCAGTGCCAAGGCCACCACTGACCCATGTCCCCAAGTRCCACATCCACACAGCTATTAAATGGTGACTTCCAGTGACAGGACAAAAGGAAACAGCCTCATGTTCTGCCAGGCAAGCTTAAGGTTGCATATTGGGAATATTCCTTCACGGAAAGGGTGGTCAGGCACTGGCACAGCTGCCCAGGGCAGTGGTGGAGTCACCATTCCTGAAGGGATTTAAAATCTGTGTGGATGTGGCACTTAGGGATAGGGGTCAGTGGTGGTTTTGGCAGTGCTGGGGGAACGGCTGGTCTCAGTGACCTCAGAGGGCTTTTCTAACCTTACTAATTCCATGGTTCTGTGTATGTCTGACAGTAAAGCTACCTGGGGGGTCTCTCAGAACCTGATTTTTAGCTTTAGGGTTTTTGGATGTGTATGGGTGAGACTGGACTGGCAGTGGGAGAGATGGATAGAGCCGCAAGTGCAGGAGAAGCTGGTCATGGACACTGGGGTGCAAGGACAGAGAGCAGTCCCTGATGCCACCCCCAGTCTTGGGCAAGAGCTTGGGGTTGAGCAGAGCTGGGAAGAGGTGACTCCAGGTCACCTCTGATGAYACCAAGAGGTGACATCAACTCAGTGAGGGGGAAGGAAAGAGAAATCAGGGATGGTGTCAGCAAGGAAATGCTGCTCTCTGGGAGAAGGGGATGGGAAGCGGAGCAAGGGTCGGCTGGGACTTGAGTTTGGTATCCAGTGGGAATGTGAGGGTCTAAGCTCACCCTGTGCCRTGGGCTTGGGGCTGTGCAGTGCTGSTGGTGGACCCCGGCCATGCCTGCCTCTGTTCATGGTGTGGRGGGAACAAATCCCTCCAGCTGTCACCTCATGGCTCCCTCTGCCCCTGGGGACAGTGCTCTCCACGTGGGGAGTGCCACTCAACCACCGAAGGTCTCTGACTCTTTGGCTGCCAGGGTTTTTTGGCTTTTCTGGCCAGGAATTTGTGAGCTTAGTAGGCTGTTGTGCTGGCAGCCCTGCAGGCAGGCTCTCCATGGCAACTCTCCCTATACACAAAGCACCATATGGCTTTTTTTGGAGGGGGAGGGAATGGATCCAGCAGAAAAGTCAACCTTTGTTTGTGGTGCTGGTTGTATTTGCGTTCGGTGGAGCGTGGGGAGGTGGCTCTTGGTCATGGCTGGTGCTGGCTGTGCCACCACGAGCGTGCAGGTGACCTCTCAGACAGCCTTTCCTTGATTTTTACTGTGGAATTTGCTGTGAAAATAAACCCATCCTAGCCAGCGATCCCCTCTTTGGGCTGGGCTCTCTTTACACAGAGGGAGCAACAARGATCCCGTTCATCCCCATCATGTTCATTCCCTGAAGCTCTGGGAAAGCTCCAGAGCCCTTGGTTTGGGCAGGAGCTGGGCAGGAGGAAGGTGAGGAATGGCAGGAGCTGCCTGTGCCTGTGCTCTGCCYACACTTCATCCTCTGATTCCAAAGGAAAGGCTTCACTTGCCTGCAAATCCTCYCTTTTCAAACCACTTTGGAAGCAATGAGGAGAATAAATATCTTTATCTGTGCCTGCAGAAGAGTAGGAAGTGTTTGTGTGTCTGCTTGGAGGGGGAGGAAAATGAAAAGATGTGGGAATAAGAAGGGAGCAGCCTGAGCCTTTGGGATGCTCCATGGTTCCAGGGCTGCTATGGGGTACCAGCAGCACCACTGGACATGGCGTGGGACTGACCACTGCCTGCACATGCTGGCTGGCAGGAGAGGTGGTGTCTGTCCCCTCTGGGTGAGGTGACACATGTTGCCTTCCAGAAGCATGGTTTGGGTTTGGTTTTGTCCCCAGATGTGGGGAAAGGTCCCTCCTGGTGGCACCCACTAGGTGCTCTTGTGGTACTKCAGTAACCAGGTCACTGTCCCCATCCCTTCCCTTCTGTCATCCTGGAGCTCAAATGCCACGACAGCATCTGGGATAACCSATGGGAAAACTCCTCCTGGCTGGAGGCTCAGGCTCACGGGTGGAGCTGCGCAGGTGGGGATGGCAGAGTGGGGGACATTTGAGGAGAGGGACAATGCCACYTTCMRATTRTGGAATCATTAAGGTTGGAAAAGACCTCCAAGGTCATYGAGTCCAGGATCCTTTGGTGCCAACCTCAATAGTCAGAGCAGGAGGTGGCCTTGCCCTGAGACACATTCCCAAGTGTATCCCAGGGCCTTGCTCTGGCTTCGCAGCTGGAAAAGAGCTTATAGCAGCACCACTGCTGGGCCATAGCGAGAGAGTGGGTGTTGAAGTCCTAAAGTGGGACCAAGAGTACCTTCCCCAGCTGCAGCCCTGACCCTGTTGGACGTGGCTGCTGGAAAAGCAGTTTGGGTTATTCCTGGGCTGGATTCACAGCCTCAGCTCCGGGAGCCTCAGGGCCAGGTGAAGGCAGGCTCCTTTTATGGTCCTACATGTTCAACTTCTCCCACCCCAGGGAACCCCTCGGGCTGGAGGCTCCTGTACCTCCTGGTGGCTGCGGTGTCTCCTGGGTCCCCACCCATGTCTGATTTAATGTTCAGCTGAGAGAGGCCCCRGGGATGGGGTTCAGGTGGGAGTTGTTGCTGCAGGCCTCAGCCCTTACTCCATCCTGTGCCCA